>NW_028196823.1:0-56518 GCF_037176805.1 Vigna unguiculata
AATCTATGTGGAAGTGTGATTCCACAGTTCTCTTCATTTTATTGAATTCATTTTGCTTCTCTGGATTTCAAATGTATTCGTATTGTAAGTCAAACCATTCTTTATCGACTAATTTTTTGGCAAGACCCTTATGCTTGATAATATCATCGTTTGGAAGCTCAAGTAAATCACTCTTTGGTGCTAAGAAGGTACCTTTCTTAACATTGTATTCTAACTTAGATTTACCTAATTCTTAAGATATCTCTTATTCATTCAGGAATAGGATTTTTAAGAACGACGGAGTCCGTATCTGTGTAGTAACAATCTTCTCTATATATAGATTTATACATGTGAATACGCGAACAAGCTGTGATCGCAGCTGCTAGTTGTACAGCGGATAACCTTGGAGGAGCCCAGTCGGTGGCATCATCTCTATTATTTAAGTCAGATAGAATATAGTCTTTATCGCTAAGCTTATTAGCTATGTTGAAATCTTTATTCTGAATCAGATAGTTATACTTATTTTCCTCGCATATGGTAGTGATTGTGCTTTCAGGTTTAATACCAAATCTACCGTATAGTGAATTCAACAGGATCTTGTAAATATAGGATAAAGCTTCATTTCCTCTTTTCTTAGCTTCTTGTCTGCTTTTAAATATATCGGAAACATAGTCCTCAAAAGGACTCTTCATCTTCTCAAATAAGTAGCCTGAGAGAGGAATGATCTGATAGCCTATTTCTTGCGCATACTTTCATTCTTCACTATAATACACACCAATGAATTCACCGGTAGGGAAGACTAGAGTTTTCGTCGCTGGATTAAGACGACTTAGCTACTTGTCTGAAAGCGGAAAAGGAAGGTGACTAACTTCATTCGGTAAAGCTAGATAGCAACCGAAAGAGGCACATCAAAAGATCTTTTCTTTCGGATAACATTGATCCACAATCTTTTCTCTGGTTAACCAATCAGGAAGAAGCAGCTCCTACCCGCTCAAGTGAGGCGAGAATAGCCTCGTCCCCCTTGGGTCATTCTTTTTTGTATTCTTTCACTCAACCTTGTGAATGCCGCATTGGAAAGCCCCTCTTGAAAGCTATCGATCACTGACGAGAAAAGGGAATGAAATCACTTGCTGAACAGCTTGTAACTTTAGAAGCTATAGCCGATGACCCTAGCTTCCATCACATCAACCATAAGAAAGAAGAAGAGTATCGGAAAAAGACGCTTACCTATTTATTGGATAGCCTTAGCTGGCCGTGCCCCCGATAAGATCTTGTCTAGCTTCTTTCGTAGTAGATCAAGCTGTATAAGTAAGTAGTTATAAAGACTGAAGTCTATTGGTTTGGAATTCAATAAAAAAGGCTACCTTAGCCCGACGGAACCGCGCCCTTCTTTTCTTTCATGACATTCGCCTCAAAACCTGCTTCCCCCATTTACTCTTGGTCGAGCGTATGAGCCTTAATACCACGAAATCCCTTTGTTAATCGGTTTGCTTAAGTCGTCTTGAGATCATGAAAAATAAGTAAGTAATAGGCGCCTTATCACGGTGCTCCACTAGAGTGGTAGCCAAACCAATGGCTAAATCTTATTCTTCAAAGTAAAGGTAGTCGAAGACTTCTGGGTCTTTGAAAGGAGGTCACTTCAAGGGCACATGACCCAAGGGTCAAATCCAGTTTACAAGTTCAGTTATTCTCTAAAGATATTTCACTTAAAGTGGTTAGAATATAAGGATATAAGCTGAGGTATAGCCGGTCTGGGGGAATGCCTTCTCACGTAGGAAGTTCCAATAAAGCAGGCCATCTCTATCTCTCTCGAAAGCTTAAAGTACCTGAGGGAAAGAACTTTCAAATAAAGTTCTTCCTTGTGGAAATACAACACCACAACCAAAAAGGGTAGTCGCTTATGATGGTACGATCTGGTACCGGGGATCCTAGTGCGTAGCCGGTAAGGAAGTCTTTATTAAGTTCGCAGTGAAAATCTGACTTGTGCCAGCAGTTCCCTTTCGTTTAGTTGGTGAAAGCTAAGGTGGAAGTTGGTGGGCGTATAAGTATAAGTTCAATCAAAATCATCATCTGCCCACATCTTAATCAACAGACTAAGCAGCAGGGAAGGAGGCGAAAGAAAGGCTTCGGCATCAGGAAAGGAATTCGATGATTCTGAAGCCTTGGCATAAGAAGAAGAAAGAAAGGGTAGGCTGAACAATCCGAGCATGCAACATCAGATAGGTAGGCCCACTCATCTTAATTAGGAAAAAGTGCTCACGGCTCTCCTCTCGTACAGCTGGTACATGTCCTTTCCTTTCTGGGAGGCCTAATTGCTTGCTGAAATAAAGTAATTCAACTTGTGGCCCGGGGCCAAAACCCTTCCACAGATAAATGGGCTACTAAAGGCGTAAAGGCTCTACTTATTGAAGTTCAGCTTTCGCGTAGCATGGTGGGTGGGCGGAGGTCTCTTCTCTCTTCAAGTCTTAAAGGTAGTTGTTCAGATTGTTCAATTTCACCTTAGCTCCAAGCCAAGCCGTCTTATCTAGAAAGCCAATAGCAAGACGCTAGCAAGCCCACCTCTAATCCAGCAAGCATGTGAAGGTGGGAATAGATTCAAGCGATCGGGCGGCGGCGAATGCTCGGCTTGGTGCTGAGTTCTGACCGGTGCCTGCTCGGCTGCATGGCATTGACCCTGTTGGGGGCCTTACTATACTCCTTCATGAAGGGGGGAAGTCAAAGGAAGATAGATCATCTGATCTTTCAGCGGTCCCCGGCCGTCAGTATCATGTCCCCGCGTCTCAGCATCTAGAAGAGCTAGGCATCAGTTTGAGTTCGAGATCGAGACCCAGAAGTAGAGATAGAGGCAAAGGTTGCAGCAGAAGATTGGACTGGAACCCGAGAAGGACAAAAACAAGATCTCTTAGGTGGAAGTTACTGACGATCGGGCTTCAAGCAGCTAAAGCACCTGAACTCCTGAGCTTTATTGGGTGAGTGGTGGGAGGATAAATGGACTGGTCGACCCTCTCCCAATTTTCCTGTGAATAAAGCCCTTCTTTAAAGAGCCATTTCGGTAGGTTTTCAATTTAGTCATTAGAGGAAAGGAATAGCAGACCGTGGAAAGCAAGCTACTCTCTCTAAACTAAATGGAAAAAGAGCTTATCTTATAGCAGCTCTCTCAGGGAAGCTTCCTTCGGGATTAACTGGGTAGAGGTGAATCAGCTTTCTTTCCTTAGGAGGACGTTTTTCTTGATTTTGATTGAGGCTGCCTTCGCACAACCGGCACAGGGTATTCATAGCTGCTGGTCTCGACCGGTTCACTAGAATGGTTGGAGCAACTGGAGCTCCTACTATCCCTAGAAGCTGATGTTGGTTGTTGGCTAGGCTCAACTTGAACCACCGGGCTTACCCATTTTTAGATCATGCCTCCGTAGTTTTTGGTATTTAAGCCTTCCATTTCTCTGCGACTTCTGGAACGGATGGGGCTTTTCCCTCTCCAACTGGACTAGAATAAAGGAAGGTCGGCCCGGCCTGTGATCGTAGTCCGATAGCTATTCCTGCCCCAACTTAACCAATGGGGTCCGGTAGTAAGGGGTAAGAATGAACAGAAGGCGACTAACCAATCTATCTTTGAAACCAGATGCCCGGAGATGTTTGATTCGTAGGGCTAGGAGATCGGTGAAGAGGGCCGGACAACCAAGCAAAAAGTTCTTCCATTACGGCTACTCTTAAATTTTGCACTACCACCTTATCCATTACTGGAGACGAAAGCAGCTATCCCTAATGCCTTGCCCCTCTCCCTCCAGTCGGGAGCTAAACCCGGGGAGTGAGAAGAGAAGGAAGGGAAGAATCGGCTAGGAAAAAATAAGATTTAATCGTGTTAATGCTAAAAACTCTAATACCCGGTATTCTCCGACATTTATAATATCTTATACTTGGTTCGAATCCAATTCCTGGTAAGGAAGGCAAAGATTAGAAATAAATTCCTGGATGATGAACAAGATGCACTGCAGCAGCAATAGCAAGTCACTTTGGAACGACCCGGCATCGAGGTCTCGACGAGCCTTCTCTACTCCCCAACCGCACCACCTGGGGAAACCAAGCGAAAGAAGACAAGATCGAATCTCCACTGTCTTGTGCTCGTCTCGGGGAATGGACACAAAAGAGATATTTCATATTATCATGAGAAAGCATTCAGAATCGGCATGAGCAAAAGCCCCCGTAAAAGCTTCAACAGGAAAAGCAGTTCAGCAAGACAATGGAAGCCAAATAAAAAAAAAAAGATCCCCTTATGTTTTTCCGTCTTCTTCTCTTTCGGGTGGGAGGCATATCTCAATAGCTCGATTCTTATTCTTTCTTTTCTGACGACTTTGCGGCTAACTGGCCTCCTTCTTTGAGGCCGTGGGATGGGAACCTCTGATTGAAAAGGAAGAGGCCGGTTTTACGCCTCAGCCAATGAACTCTTTCGGGCTGCGTTTCCTGATTCTATCTCCATCAATATAACAGAGAAAGATAGAGCTCAGGAGCGTAGTCAGAGGTCTTTGGTGCGTGAATGCTTGACTTAGAGCTTGAACTAGGGGCAATCCAGCAACCATTTCAACTGGATACCATCAAGCAAGAGGGCAAGAGAGGAGGAGCCGATGAAATTAGGAGTTCTTCCCCGCTGACGTCTAAGCTCTCAAGGACTCGGATTAGTCAACAGGAATGAAATCTAAGAAAGCTGGTAGCTCGAGCGAGGAGCGGAGCCTAGCCCTATAGCTATAGGCTATATAAGATTCCATTTCCTCTGCTTTGAATAGTTAGAATCAAACTAATTGCTCATTCATTCAGAGCTCTTGTCGGTCAAGTAGATCGAGAGAGAGAATTGGCTTCTATATAATCTGCTGGAGTCAGATCAGTAGGGGAGTTCACACCGGGACTTTCGTAATAGAGAAAGAACCCATACCCTGAACCGGGGAAAGGCGATAACGACCCGGGAAATGGTGAAGTACGTGAATCGACTCCCTCTTCGAGTCAAGACCTTATACAAAAAAAGAAAGAAGAAGGGAACTCACAGAAGCTAGATCACTCAGAGAAGCTCTTTCACAGGCTCACTTTATACCCTTATTATGCACTCTAAATAGAATAAGAAGAAGTCAGAGTACCTACCATCAATCTCCGTAGCTAGATCGGAGATGCAAGAACATAGATTGGAATAGACAGATTGAGATGTGCTCCTTCGTAGCGAGATTCCCATAGATGTGACTTTCCCCTTACGTAGTAGAATGGAAGTGACGAAGCATCTATTGAACTACCATTTATGGAAGAGTAGCAACAAGATTGGAAGCTCTTTCCCTTGGGTGTGCATTCATATGGCAGTCAAAAGTAGCCTGATTGACAGCCTTTTTGACTCCATAGGAAGCGAGAGAAGCAATAGAAAAGGAATCCAAGTCAATAGAAGTAGTAGGCCCATGCCAAGCATTCTTCATTCTCCAATCAGTAATGCCAATCATGAGTCCTCCTTGTTTTCCCCTATACGGAAGAGACAGGAGCGATATTGGTACCCTAAGGCTAGTTCCCATGCCAAATGAGTAGGCTGATAGCCTGGGAATCTAAGTCACTAGACCAGATGGAATCGTTGCCTGGCTTTGACTCTTCCTAAGGCAGTTCGTGAAGCAATTAGCGGAAAGGACAGACTGGCTTGATGCCTTTGCAGATGTCTATGACTCTGGAATCAGTCTCGAATCCGATTTCCGACGAAAAGGCTTATGGAAGGATTGAGCCCGAAACTGGCATCTGAATTGGATTCATTTTCATTTCCCAGTGGCTGGGCACCTGCCCATGCTCATCTTTGGGGCATTCTCTTTCCCCTATCATCCTTTGACCCACTCAAACTTCATAATGTAGAAAAAAAGAAACACTATGTGATAATGGTATCAACTATGATTCTCACTATAGCTCTGACGGAGTCAGTTTCTCAACACGGGATCTCTATACCATTATGAAACAAAGATCAAGCATTATCTATCAGGTAAAGGGACTTCTTTCCATTAGGCTTCTATTGAATGTAATCAGGCTCATCTCTCTGGTTCGTCCTTGCCGGTTGGTTATAGTTCAGATTCAGTGACCACAGAGTCAGTCTTCGGTTCCATATCAGTGTCTACAGAAAAGGGCAACCGGCTCACATCCTTGCCCGGGACAGTCCTAATTGAAACATAAGAGTGTGTTTGACTTGAGTTTGTTCTTCACTCTCTTCCCATCATTATGGAAGAGTAGTTGCTTTGCTGTATAGCTAAGATTTCTTTCCATTGGGAGTTCTTCCTTCGATTCTTCGTATGTTTTCTCCCTAGCCCTAGCAGCCTTTACGGGGTGCTTTCCGGTTGGGTGAGCTACCCTTTTTCAATGATATATGGATCAAGGCCTCGCTGAGCCAGATCAGCACGAGCTACTAAAGTAAAGAGAAAGAAGCTAAAAGCCTCCGGGCGTGGGAAGAGGTTGGGAAACCGGCCAGGCAAAAGGCTATCCTGAATCAGATACCATTCTGAGGGGAGAGACCCGTAACCAAACAAAGAGGCCTAACTGCAAAGCAAACCAGAAAGATGTCATCTATGCTCTTGACATCGAGAAAGAGCTTCGTTGTTTGATCTGTCCACTGGGACATCTACAAATTGAATCATCAAAGAAGAAGAACAGGCATTGTCCGCAACCCTTGTTGAAAGAAAGAGGAACTGCCTTTACTCGTCAAAGCCAGCATCCCAGATGCCTTCATGACCTATAGACTTGTTATTCTGCTTCTGTGGAATCTTTGTATTGTTAACCCCTAAGGGAAGGGGAAGATCACCACTCTATTAGTGGGACTTCTACCGGTTTATTGGATAGAGTGAGTCCTCTGATTCTCTATATCGATCTACTGGGAAAGCATCGATCTAGCCTCCCACTCATTCTGCTAAAAGGATGTCCTAGAACGGAGAAGTGGAATCAAATGATCCATCTTCATTTTCCCATAGGACACATGGAAAGAATGCTTCCTTGTCCTTGTAGCTCGGGGAAGAGAAGGCATCCATGCCGGACATCGTTCTTTCTCGGCCCATCAAGAACTCGGCATCGAAGACTCATTGCTCTAGGGTACCTGATGGATTTGCTTTCCAGCCTGTGGTGAAGACCCATTCCTTTGTTCGTTATATTCTATTGGTTCTCGCCCTAGCCTACTCTGATTTTCCAGACGGAGCTTTTTGATTTTTCTATTTCGCCCTTGCTTGTCTAACGGGAGCAAAAGGACTCCTATCTTAACTCACCGTAGTTGAAGAAGGAATGCTTGGTAGTGCTAATGGAATGCCCCAGACATATGTAAAAAGAGAATCTCGATAGAATCAATAAGAAAGCTCATTGGAATGAAACATGGCATCCATCTTCATCAACTTACAGTAAGCGCAGTGGAGAGAGTGGCTCTCGGGGAGCGGGCACTCATGGAACGTAGCGATCTCAAGATACCTGACTTGCTATCTCTTCAAGTCAATCACGATGATGAGGACTCACTCATCTCTATGTGCGGATCATCGTCTGATCCATGCCCCCTTGGGTTGTTAAAGTAATTACAGATGGATGAGATAGCTACCTTGATTGATTGCTGGGAATAGAGAACCAATCTATCTCTCCCGGGGGTAATTAGAAGAAGGAAGCATTGATGAGTTCACTGCGTGTTGGTAGCGAGGATAGAGAGAACAAGAATGAGCAGCCTTCCATGAATAGAACACCAAGGAACCTTTCTGGATCTGCTTACAGCTAGCGAAGAGGAAAAGGAATGCTTGTTGATTGGACTGATGCGAGATAGCTAGATAGAGAATGAAAAAGCCTTAGATGAACTACCAAATAGAGGTCTTTCCCCGGATTGAACTCACAGAGATGGCTAACAAAGGGTATTGATGTTAATATCATTAGAATGGAATGGAGGGGAGGTGCTCTAACCACTAGAATGAGAATGGAGTCCTACTTTCTTTCCCTCGGCACCAAGCTACGAAGCCAATTGATCTATCTTGGGATGCTTTCCCGTAGATGAAGAATAGGATGGATCGGTCTATGCCCACTAACTAATTCTTTTTTGTTTGAAATGAGCCTGCGGCATGCCTTCTACGCGCTATACCCACTTGATTGAATGGCTTTGCCCTCTTCCTTGGCTTCAATCTCTGTTCCAGTAGAAGAAGAATAGGGCGCTTAGCCGGGAAAGAGCTTCTATCGCTAATGGTCACCGATCTAGGGCATCCTAACCTAGGGAACTCATCTATGGAATCTAGGCTCCTAGGACATAAAGGAAATGAGGACTTGTTCTGTTCGTCTATCGAGCATCTCCGTCTCTAGCTCTGGGTTCTCAGTTCGCTAACTAGTGTCAAAGAAAGGGTTTAGCACTTCCATTGGTCCATAGAATACCGAATCACTGACAGTCGACAAGACAGACTGATTTCACTCCCTCGATGGAGATTCATCACACTCTATGCACTAGCCCTTTTGTCAATTCATTAACGGACAGAAGCAGATTGAATTCGAGAATAAATAATAAGGGTAGGCAAGGCTTTTTAGCCCGTCCTTCTTCAATCAAGTACGAAAACAACACAAACTGATATGATCACACCCTGCTAGCGCCTCTCAGTGAGAGACCTTCTTTGATCTGTTCTCGTATCGGATGTTCCGGTTCACTCAGATTCCAATAAGATGGTATGGTATAGTAGGGTTTAATGGGCTGAGCCAGATGGATGAAATCTAATCTTTTCCTTTTACCACAGCTGGTTCATCATCCCAAACATCAGGGACAACCTTCCATTACTTGTTACGCTGAAAGATCAGATTGCTTGGTTCGTAGTTTCAAAGTCAGGGAGGGTGAAGCACGTGAACCTTGGTCAACAATCTTAAGCAGTCAAAGAAAGAACAGAAGCAGACATCATTCAATAAGAATGTGTGTATGAGTTACGCCCTTCCGAGAAGAAAGCAGAAAGCTAGTCTTTGAATCGCTTAGGATATGCATTGGTTGTTCTTCCCTCAATAGACAGATACGATAAAGAAAGATCTCACTGCTGGGAGGTGGAGATGGATAACACCCAAAAACAACTAAAGGCTGACCAGGTCGAAGAGGGAAGTAACTTGTAGGATAGGAGTCTCCCTTTCCCTATATATAGCCGGTGAGTGAATAAACAACCACAGGAGATCAGCCTTTCTTTACTCTTTCCAGCTGAAAGAGAATCTAGCTAGGTTCGTAGTGTCAAAGACAGGAGGTTCACAGCACTTTACCTTGTTGTTCAACAATCTTGATACCCATCAAAAGCAGTCCGTTTCCTTGAATGACCTTAGGAAGGGCTCATATGCTTTCAAAACGAGATCTTCTGTTGTATGTAGAGATGAAAATAGATAATGTGTCGTTGCCTGTAGCCTGTAGAAGGAGTGGGAGGATGGTCTTTCTTTGAGTTCGATAAGCAGTAGCAGTGCGTGAGACAAAGGAACGAGGTCACAAAGCCAAAGCATTTTCACATTTTATGTCATTGCCACTCTCATCAATCAAATGATTAAAATAATATATCTTGTAATATAGAAGGGTGTATGGGGATGAGCAGAAAGACAGAACACCCATACATCATCTTCATCCCATGCTTGGCCCATCTAGGGGGCAGCATCAGAGGGAAGGAAGAACGGGTGTAGCACCTTTCCCTTGGTCAATAAAATTCGGATACCAACTGAGTCCTTTCCGCTCTCCGTAGGGCAAGCTCTAGCTATAGTAGTTCAGTTTTCAAAGCTTCTGACTGTTCCGTTCCCGTCCGGGTTAGTTCAGATGGATCGAGTAATTACATTCTAGAAGAAAGCAGCCAACCGGCCGCTCTTCTCTGGTTGTTCGTACTTGTCCGGTGCTTAGTTCAGATTCAGTGACCAGTGCTTGTCAGGAAAATGCTGTCTTTGAATGGCTGACCCGGCTAAGCGCTTCACAATGCGCCCAGTGACAGTGTTCGATTTCCGTGCCTGTCTACAGAACAGGAACGAGGTCGTCAAGAAGGTTTCAATCAGGTGTCTATCCCCACCTCAATCGGTTCGAGATTAAACATATACCGTGCTCCGCCTCCCATTTAAGTAAGATCTCCTCGTTGGTCGGGATTATGCCCAATACCCCACTCACTTCCATCAATCCAGCTGGTAAGTTCCAGTTTCTTTTGTGCATCTTTCTCCCATGCTTTCTCTGTTGGTCAACAACCAACCACATCTATAGTTCTAACTACTCCGTGCAAGAAAGACTCTATTTATGGAGGGAATTTGGATTTCTCATAGCAATCAATGTGGAACTGGTTGGATAGCGTATTTCAAGACAATCAAAGATGGTGGCTATTCCTGGGTTTCTTATACATCGTCTATCTCTGTTACGCCTTGATCTTGCACCGAAAAGATCGTAAAGAACTCGAAACCAAGATGATGGAAAAAGAGAGGATCGAAGAAATCGAGTTCCACTATTCTTGGAAAGGCGTCAAAGTCCGTATGCGATGCACCCCTTATCAGAAACCTGGACGCCATCCCTGCCCATGGAGTATAAGTGGGAGTTTCCTTTCCTTCTACCTCTTTCGGGCTTGTATACTATAAGGAGTATAATATACTTTACTTGTAGGAATACTAGAATAGGGAGTTCACTTAATCCAATTACAGCCCTAAGGTAAGGCTAACAAGTTTTCAAGCTGATAAAAGAAATCCGGCAGGAAAGGAAGAAATCAAATGGCAATCTCTGAGTCTGTGTGAGACCTTATAAGAGCCAGTTCCATTGGGCCTTCCCCTACATCTAATCCAGTGGAAGTTGTCGTTCCCGGGCCAGTAGCTTTGAAAGCCTAAAAGAAGGATTCTATTTCGGGTCCATCAAATACAAACGCAAGCTAAGGAAGTTTGAAAGCTATAGTTATAGTATTTGAATTTCAATAGAGCCCAGTAAAATTCTCTTTTCTTTCCTGCCTATTTCCTTTACCTCGGTGGGCAGCTAACGAAATCTCATAGAAAAAGAAAGGGGCTGGTTAACGAGTCTAACTAAGATTCGACTTGAATGATGTTTTTGGTGTTATTGGACAGAATTGTTGCCCTTTTTCCACGCCTCATTTTTCAGAATATGATTATGAGCTGCAGAACGCTTGAAGCTGGAATTTGAGCATTGAATACAGAATCTTTTTTGATTTATTGCCATCCAAATCTGCCACTTCTTTGGCGAGCCCTTTGTCATCCTTAGGTTATTTGTGGATCGGGTTCAGTCTTTATGAAGAAGGTAAGGTCTCTCGTTGAGGCGCCGTCAAAGCCGACTTTTGAGAAACAAAAGTGGAACAAATAACCTCGGAGATATGGATTGAAAGGCATTCCTCGTCCCAGCCATAAATCAATGGGTAAAGACGGGCGCAGCCAAATCAACCATTTCCTATCAAGACTGGGAGAACGGCGATTTGACAATCGACCAAGAGACAACTATCCTACCCCTCCAATCCTACAGAAGGTCATATATGAACCTCTGTACGGTATATTGAAACCGAATGGCACTTAAGCCATGGGGATGAAAGTCGTTACTGAGACAACGGATCGACAAAAGAAAGACCGGTACCATCTGACTCCTTTCGATATAAATTCTTTATCTCTCCCATCTTTCATCCATCTGGAAGCTCATTTTTCAACACTCCAGGAAAGTGAAAAACAGGCTCTGCTCCCGAGAAGCAAATGCATCTTCTCAACTGGAAGAAAGTAGGCTTGTGAACCAGAGATAGAACCTGGTGAATGCGTAAGCGCAGTGCCTTTCGTAACTATATATTATACCATACCTTCTTCCTGGCCGGCCAAGCTCTTTTCATTTACAACCCTTTCCTTTTCCGATCTCTCCGTTTGCAGTTCCTGCAGCTTTCCCCCCGGTGAAAGATCAATTGGTTCGCTCGATCTGGAATGGAACCGGATAATATGAAATGGGCTCTCGACCCAGGCCTTGCTTTTCAAAGAAACCAGTCCTATCGTATCGACTAAGGTTTCCCATCCTAGCCTATCCCGGTGTCTGCTACCGAAAGAGAGAATCGGTCTAAGTGCAGCTCAAAACCAGCCCAACCTCTTCATGGTCACATCCCCTTATCCGACGCTTTTCGTGTTGTTGCATGTGCCTTACGGTATCCAGATCCAGTCCTCTCTGCTTCCTATGATTGAAGTGAAGATCCGCAATGTCTGCTTTCCTTACTCTAACAAGTAAGCAAGTCAACTACCTTGGTAAGAAAAAAAAAGGATTTCATAATAGAACTGGGGACTAGAGGCCTCTCCGATTGAGAGGATAAAGTCTGTGATTCAAAAACCAAACCAGTTGTTAGAGCTGGGTCGGATAGGCAATCAACATGATTGGTCCCGACCCAGTTTAAGTAGTTGGGTGTGAGTGCGCTTCTTCAATCTAGGTAAGCGAAAGCAAGCAGTAGATCGAGAAAAGAAAGAATACGGATTGCAACCTACAGATGAAGAATAGAATTAAATAAGAAGAGGAATCAATCGTTCAGTGATCGCTACGCTTGATTGGGGCAGGCTACCCACACTGTTTTGGCTAAAAAGCCATCTCCTTGCCTCACAGTTTACCTACTCCAAAGTGAAGACAAAAAAATCTGTCTAAATAGCTCCGGTGGAGCTTCGCGGGGATCGTACGTCAGCCAAGGCCTTAGACCGGAGTCCCTGCAGGTTCTCAGCTTCTGTTCTTTCATAACCTCCTCGGTGCCTCTTCCTGGCTACTCCACTCCCAGTCGGGATGGGTGCCACAGCTTGTACTGGCTAATTCTTTATATATAACCTATCTTTCCATTTGAAGGAGTCTATCCCACAGCTTAAGTCTGAAACACTACTATATCGGAATCGGACGAAAAGTCTTTCCCGGCCTCACTGAGTGGATCTGGTGCCCACACTTTATATAGTCCTTTTAGCTTTATTGGAGGATGTGCCCAAGCTTCTTTTGCTAAAGCACATCTCCTGTCTGAACCCTTGACCGATTCGAAATGAACAAACCCACATTTTTGAAAGAGATGATCGAGTCTGCCATCCTAGGCGGTTCTCCCGTAGCGTCTCTGCCGGCAACTTTCTAAGGTTCAGGTTTGTCTGCCTATCCTAGGTGACCATCTTCGTCTACTACAACTAGGGGTGTGTGCCATAGAGTGTGGTTCCAGGTGCATTTCCAGTTTTGATAGTTGTTGTCCTTCCTCTGTGATTCAAGACAAAGAGTATAGGCTAGAGTGGCTTTCCCGAGTGAAAAAAAGGTATAGTGGAATCTCCGAACGAACACTTCGAATCTGTATGCTCGTGCTTTCCGGGAAGGCTGGTCCGGTTAGTCCTTCTCCAATTAGCATCTCGCCTGATCGTCCGCTGAATAAATCGCACATGCTCCAAGGACTTCACGGAATTAGGAGGCACACAGGTAGGTATACCAAGATAAATGCGGGTAAGCCACGGGGTAAATAACCCCTTAATAAAAGCATGCATTTCCAGACAAGAAGATTGATTGTGGAGGAATTGTCCACATGATGAACCAAACGGAGCTTGAGGGGCAGAGTGAAGTTACCATTTGAGGAGCAGATGTCCCGGCTGGTAAGGGAAATGAATGAAAGAAGCTTCTCCAATAGGAGGCATGTGTTGAGCATTTGTTTCCTTTGGCAGCTGAAGTTCCAGTGCCATTTGAGTAAGGAAGATTGGCCAATCTGAATGACTCCCTGTGAGACTTTGAGAGCAGATGTATTAGTAGTTCCATTTCTAGTTGAAAACAACAAATTAGAATTCAATCACCAAGTGGATATCTCGATAACTAAAGGTGCCAAGCCTCGGATTCGACTTGAAATGAGGATAAGGGTTCCAGCTAGATATGTATGATTCACCCGGTACCTGGTATTGGTAGTAGCATCCGTCTCTTTCCCCTCCCTCTGTATGAGTAGAGAGGCTGAGGGGAGGTCTACTAAAGGGCTACTCCACCGGACGATTGTTGTCTTCTTTCAATAATGCTTTGTTGGTCACCGCTGCGAGGCATCGCCTGTTGTACAGTTGCTTTAGCCTAGGAGCCAACCTAGCTAAGGTTCACTCCTTTTTTTTATTTCCTTGAGGATGAGGACTTTTCATTCGATAAAGGACTTGAGATAGACAATTGCAGTGAGTCTTATCCCGGGTATGGGACCCTAGGCCCTGAATCTATTATAGTGTTATAAGTCCTCTTTCTTTATTTGCATAACCTCGCATCACACACAACAACAGGCATGGTTGCGCACCAACCGGAGTCGGTCCTTGCATTCAAATAGGGGAGCTCTCAAGCTCGATATTTTCTTTCTCGGTTGATACCAGCACACAAGGATCTTCCCTATGAACAGGAGGCAAGATTTCCGCAGCTCCGAACTTTGACCACGAAACAGAGAACAAGGCTGAAAAGAAGCTTTCTTCACTTTGACGATCCTAGTGTGAGTGGATGCGTAGTTTGAAAGTATTTCCACCTGAACCAGGGTCGTGCTGAACCTTTTTCTGGCTGACGTTCCTTGGAGGTCCACATGGACTTAGAATGAGGAAGTAAAGCATCGAATTCCATGTGTTCAGCATGGATTTCAAGATGAGGAATAGCACAAAAGAGGAAGCGTCCGGCATGAGAGATGGCTTCAGACTCGACCTGAAAGGTGCCAGTTACATCTATTGGACCAGACGGAAATACAAGCTTTCTTGTAGCATGCATGGGTTCGACGTATTCTTTTGCTTGAATTCGACTAGATCCCTTACCGCCTAGTAGTTCTCACTGGTAGGCTACCGGGGAAACTCGGTGGAGCCGCTGGTGGTTATTTGTCTCTTTTTCCCTGAGTGGGCGCCCTAGTCGACCTCTTCTCTTTATCCATTCCACTTTCTGTAAACCCCTGACTCTGTGTCTCGCGCTTTTCAGCCTGAATTCCATTCCCGTAATTCTTCTATTCTATGAAACTACATACATCAATTAATAAAATAGTATAGTAATAGAATCTAAGATAGAGTCTTACTTACAAGTGGCCCTTTCGGGGACTCTTGGGTGAGACTGGAAAGCAATACGGATTATACCCTTCCCTTCGTGCCCCTCACCCGAGGTCACCAGTTGTCCATTCAATCCGATCGGGGAATAAGCCAAGACCCTCCTTCCGAGGGTTAGGTTCAAGGGTTGATTCGAAGACGCATCTCCTCTCTTCGGGAAGCTAACAAATAAAGAAAGCTTTTGGCCTCCTTGCCTCTGTATGAGCCTTTTCGCTAATATGCTCGGTAAGGGTTCCTTGCTTGTGGAGTTCCTTCTTGGATTGAGGGAGTACGGAACCAAGCCCGGTGTTCTCTCCCATTAAGTTAAGCAATTTCTAAATTCATTCAAGGCTTGCTTTTAGAGCAATGAAGCTGAAAGATGAATTGAGAAGATCCAGAGCGAACTAATGAGTTTGAGTTCATGAGGTTTAGAAGCTAAATTGCACGAGCATTAGAGTAGCTAGGATTTGATACGAGTGAGACGAAGACTCGATGGTTCTTACAGACCAATCTCGACAAATAACATAAATTGGACAGTAACGAATACGAATTCATTCCATTCGAAATTCTTTGTCTCTCGACTTATAATTTGAAGGTTTTTATTCCATTGTTGAAAATCGAAGTTGTGTAACGCATATAGTTATCGATTGATAAGTGACTTCGTTTCCAAGCTTTTCCGTAAGTAAATCCAGCTCGTCTTTATTCTCTTATTCCATTCATGAGTTGCTAACTGACTATTTATCAATAGTGTGATTTTTCTCAGGTGACTGATCGAGTTGAATCAGAAATTAACAGATAGGGGAATGGCCTGCTCTAGATGCTCTCGAAGCAGTCGTAAGCCTAAGGTAAGGTTTGAAATCCTTAGGTTTAGCCTAGCCCTTTATCGAAGAAAATGGAAAAAAATCCCGCCGTGAAAGTGGCACGAACCGGGATATCCTATCGGAAAGAGAAAGGCATTAGCCAATCCCAGGAACGGAGCGTAGAAGGTATGAGTTCGACACCCGCTTAGCCCATAGCTTTATGGCTTAGAAGAGTCGCTGGCATTGGCTCTTTGCTTTAGGGACAGTCGATCAAGGGGATGACGGAAGATGGCAGAGAATGTAGAAGATAGCCACAGACAAGGGCTTTCGGCAAAGAAGGTGTAGGCGGAATAAGCTGTGATTGGATTGGACCAAATAAATGCCTTTTTTTTACACCATTGCATTGGTCCATGCCTCTCTCATTCTAAAAGTAGCTGTCTCCATCCCTTCTATGAGCAGGGCTTTGAACCTCGGATGCAACTCATAAACTTTTTTGTTATTCTGTAAAGGAAAGGGGCTGGGAGTCACTACTATTACTACTAAGGGACCAAAAAACCTTTCTCGTCTGTCATGGAGAACCTTCCCGGGCTCTAGCTCTACCATAGACTTAGAATAAGCGGGACTAGAGGACAAAGCATCGAGAAGAAAAGCCTTCAGAGCCAAGACCTACTCCTAAATCAGCAGAACTACGGATGAAGCAAGAACTCTCATCCTACAGACATCAAAGAAATCGCTGTCTAAAGCCAATGATTAGCGAGCAAGCAAGCCAAGCCGCAAGGAAAGGGTCACCGAAGTAGGGGACCGCAGCTAGCGAAGTGAACCGTTAGAAACCGGGGTATAAATAACAACAAGTCAGGCATGAAAGCCAAGTGAAGTGACCAGAGGGTTAGGGTGCGGCGCCAATTCTTAATTGTGGTGTGAGGCAGTCACTTCGTCACGACGAACAAAACCAATGGCAGTAAAAGCAGATGTCTGGTCTCGGTTAAGCCCAACGCTACATGGTTATGTAGCTCTTATTGGATTAAAACCCATGATACAAGAAGGTTGTATATAGATCTAGCAAATCCGTGTCTTAAGCCCACCCAGAAGGCTAGTTGGTAGAGCGATCAGTTTATCTGAATAAAGGTAGGTTCGAATCCCATTTCCTCCGGCACGGAAGTGGAACGGGCGGGCGAAATTACGTGAGAGAGAGAACCTCTTGGTGTGTGTTGGTGGAGTCCCCCGGAGGACAGAAAAGCACTACCTACTTAGTGAGCGGAGAGCCCGTTGCGCGTTGTTTTGACCGGCCTATCTTCTTTTGATAAGCAAGCTCCCTCCGGCAGTCCCTGGGCGGCTCTCGGTTCTTGAGCATGTTGGGAGAGGAGATTAGGCGGCAGTTGAAAGAGCTGCTCGAAAGCTTGACGAACGAAAAAAGCCCTTTCTTTTCAGTTATTAGTCAAGGGCTTTTCCCTGACTAGTCAAGTGGTAAGTAAGGTAGGGCGCTATTCGATGAAGAAAACATAATTTAGGAAAGTGGTTCAGGTAGCTCAGCTGGTTAGAGCAAAGGACTGAAAATCCTTGTGTCAGTGGTTCGAATCCACTTCTAAGCGGGCTTTGGGTCCAAAGGACAGGTAGCCGGGAGCGAGCCGGATTTTTTTTAATTCAAGTGAAAGAGGAAGCAAAAAAAAATGTGAGCGCTCCTGCACTATACGGCTTTTTGGCGTCGCCCTATCTTGCTGGAGGCAGATTTTCTAAAAAAAGCGGTTGATTACTCGGATTGGTTCTCGCGTCCCTATGCCCAAAAGGATGGGCGAGTTCGGTTCGAGTCTTCATCGATCGGGTGGATCTATATGCTGAGGGGGGTGAGACGAGGTGTAGCGCAGTCTGGTCAGCGCATCTGTTTTGGGTACAGAGGGCCATAGGTTCGAATCCTGTCACCTTGATGTGAAGTGCACAGCCCGGCACAGCCTAAAGAGCACCCGTAGTAAACGCTCTTTTAGAAAGATAAAAAAATAGACCGCCCTTGATCTGATCTGGGCGGGATCTAAAGCAGCATTTCTTCCAAATCGGGGGCAAGCTTGAGATAGATTTTATAATATGCTTAACACAACACATGCAATTCGAACGAAGTTTTCTCGGAATGAAAGTCACTCCGTTGGGTTCAATGCCCGCTAGTCCCATGCATCCTTCCTTTCTGTTGGTCAACAACCAACCACATATCACTCACTACTCCTACATGAAGGGACTCTCTTTCTGTCCGGAGGGAATCATTCTTTCTCAATCAATCATGCCTCAACTGGATAAATTCACTTATTTCACACAATTCTTCTGGTCATGCCTTTTCCTCTTCTTGCTTTCTATTTTCTTCCACTACTTTTTTCCTTCCTTTAGGTATACAAGTGCGTCTCTTTTGCTTCTATCTAACAAGGCCCAAGTTACAGCGGGCTCTTTCTATTATGAAATGGTTCATCTTTTTGTTCACCATAGGAGGACTCACTGGAATAGTCCTGGCAAATTCTGGGCTAGACATTGGTTTGTCGGTCAAGGCGGCTATCCTAACTGCCGATGAGGCTCCTTCTATGTTGATGTATGGGGCTGATGCTGGCTCTGAAACCAGCGTCAACCAAAAGGTCTACCAAACCCCCTTTCCCGCCCGGGGCCCGTCGCTCCGACCCCCACTCCTCCGGCGAAGGACTCGGTTGTGGAAAATCTTTTCCAAGACCAAATCGAAGATTTATGCAATAACTGCATGAATCAACTCGTCTCCTGGGGGTTACCCACTTGTTTCCGGTGTCTTTTTTGCTCATGCCCCTTTAGTGGGTGTTGCCAATAAGAGAGAAAGAACGCCCAAATGCGATTGAGGGGCAGCTGACCGAAAGGAAAGCTTTCTGGCAGGCTTTTGTTTTGGCTTGAGAGGGTCCAAAGTAGCGGAGTGAAAGGAAGGCCTTTCTCATAGCGAGTAACCTTGACTTTGGTTGCTTCTGTGAGAAAGGGGTGGGGAGAGGTGAGGAGGGCCCCATCGCTTGAATCCCGCTTTTTCTTTCTGAGTGCCACCTGGAAAGCGGGGTGCCGCCATATTGAAAGATTTTGAGGGACCGACACCGGACGGGCATACCTCTAATCGTTGGTTGGATCCGGTAAACAGGGTAGCTCCAGGTACGCTTGGGGCTGGATTGAATCCTAAACATATTATTAAAGAGATATATGCGTCAACCAACTAAGACAGATTGAAGTCAGTTACAGGTTGGAAGTGGGACATCCTTTACGCTCAAGAAAAGGAGAACGATCCTTTGGTCCAGCCCAGCCTACAGAAGCCTTCAACTAACTAAAGCAAGAGACAGCTAGCCTAACAATGAAATTACTGCTCCTAGACATTAATATAATAGACAAAGGAGAGAGCTATAGACAGAGAAGTCTAGAATGCTCTTGTTTCATAATCCAAAACTCTCATATCTCCAGCCCATAGATAAGGACAGGGACTTAGCTTAGGACTGCAGGAAAGAGGATAGCCACTAGGCCGGCTACTATATATAAATAGAATCTAAAAGCACTAAAAATATATGGGAAAGCATCTTCTATAGGATAAAGAAATCCATATTGGCTTACAGGGCTTATCCCTACTCTTATGCTTGACTAGCCATTTTGCAAGTTTAACTTGCAAAAAAAGAACCGGGGACACGTATCGCTCAAATCATTGGCCGGGGGGAAAGGCTACACCTAAGACCGGGCAAGATGCCTAATATTTACAACGCTCTGGTAGTTCAAGGTAGAGACTACCGGTCAATAAATGAATGTGACTTGTGAAGTACAGCAATTCTTATATTAGGAAATAATCGAGTTAGAGCTGTAGCTATGAGTGCTACAGATGGTCTAATGAGAGGAATGGAAGTGGTTGACACGGGAGCTCCTCTAAGTCTTCCAGTCGGCAGGGCTACTCTAGGACGAATTTTCAACGTGCTTGGCGAACCTGTTGATGATTTAGGCCCTGTAGATACTCGCACAACATCCCCCATTCATAGATCTGCGCCCGCCTTTATACAGTTAGATACAAAATTTTATATTTTTGAAACAGGAATAAAAGTAGTAGATCTTTTAGCCCCCTATCGCCGTGGAGGAAAAATCGGACTATTCGGCGGAGTGGGGGAGCGTACTCGTGAAGGAAATGATCTTTACAAGGAAATGAAAGAATCTGGAGTAATTAAAAAAACATTGCAGAATCAAAAGTGGCTCTAGTCTATGGTCAGATGAAGGAAACTCTGTATCTGTAGATCATGTAATTCCTGCGCCTACTAAAGCACCAAGGATCATATGAGTATATAAGAATAGAACAGAATGGTTGAGATTCAAGGAAAATTGTACATTGATCTCAACTGTGTATAAACAGTATATATATATAGTATATGATACAACATGTTAGGCAATTTCAAACAAAAAAGAAAAGATTACAACCATATCTCTAGAGTCCTAAGTTACAGGAGAGTCTTTCTCTCTGTTAGTTGGTTATCTAGCCAAGATTTGTGGAGGTGGAGATAAAAACTATCTCTTGAGAGAGGATTTTGCTGGTGATGAAAACCTTGGACCCTTATCACTTATACGCCCCCGCAAGATGGTGCTCTCATTGGAGACACCAATCTTGGACCGTAAGATTGAGAACCGTTGCTGGGATAATGATTTCGTGAGAGCATCAGCGAGTTGATCCTTGGTTTGGTTGAGACACGAGACACTTGAAGCAAGCATTTAGATACTTTATCACGCACAAAATGATAATCAATGGCAATGTGCTTCATGCGAGAATGGAAAACAGGATTGGCACACAATCTCTAGGATAGGTTCCTAAACGTGCTATATCTAGGGACAGGACAAGGGTCTTAGCGAAAGAGGTAGGGCGAAAAGCGACCAACCGAAATAAAGGGGCTATGTGCACTTAACGTGATCGATGGATCTGTCAAAGCTTTCTTTTATTACGCGTGTACCTATCTCCAACTCCGATAGGGTCAATATATTTAGGATAGTTTGACATAACCAGGCATTCATTCCTTAGTCACGAGTGAGCAGCTGCTTCTCCTAAAGACTGGGCTCCCAAGGCATAAGAAAAAGAGAAAGCGGATTAGGAAAGATTCCAAAGATTGCTTTACTCATAGACAGGGTTCAGGTTAAGTACGCTTAAAATAAAAAGGATAAAATAAATTCATTCTAAAAACGGAGGGAGGTGGGAAAGGTCCCGAATCGAATCCCAAGAGACTCAGTTAGAGCAATTACCAAATCCAGCAGAATTCATCCCTACTGTTCTCCTTCACTAACTGATAAAATGTTCGTTACGCAGTACAGCTAGTTACCTCAGTGACTCATCAGTTACTCAGTTACAGTCAATGTGAACTTAGTTTCCCCGACTCTCACTGCTGCTACAGCATCCGTCACTCTCACTCTGAATCTGGGACTATTCAATGATACAGTCTCAAAGAAGGATTTTCACTGCAGCAGATACTTGAATTGGCTTTCGATCTAAAGACTTGACTTTCACTTTCGACCAGCTTCTATTTGCTAAAGCTTCACTTGCTCAAATTCGGTCAGACTCTTGTAAGCAGCTTTTTTTTGTGCAAGCTCAGGCCAAAGAATTCACCCAGCAAAGTCCAAGATATCTTTCCTTCCCATAATCTCCCTTGGGAAATATCAGCATCTATTAGTTCAGATTGTGGTTTTTCTAAGGTGACTGATCTTGGAAGATCTTTTTTGGTGCCTATTTTTCGGCAGACGCAGTAATCTTTATGCTTCTATTTTAAGTAGAGTCTAGACTAAGTTAGCGAGATGGAAGGCAGGGCTACGTTGATTCAGTCTGTGACTCAGTCAATCCCAGTATACACGATGCATACTACTTATCTACCCACAAGAGTCTGTAATTCTTTTTATCAACTAAATAGGGACTTCTTGTGGTTGTTGTGTTGGAACCGGCTGCTTACCAATGCCAATGAGCAGCGTTTCAGGAGGCATTTGTGTCAGATTGGTACTTTTTCCCGATGTAATCAATCTCTTGAAAGATTGGAGCATGTATTCAAGCAGTGTCCTCGAGCTCATCAGGTCTAGTTGGGTTTGTATTCCAAGGAAAGTTAGTTGGGCCATGCTGCTAGCTCGTTCATGGATTGGATTCGTTTGGGGTGTTTAAATACTTTTTGTCATATTATAGGGGCAGTGCTATGTAAGTAGAGTGGCATGTTAGTTTTGGCTGCTCTCTTTTTATTTCTGTTAGTTATCTTTTCATGTAACCAAAGTCTAATAATAGCCCTAGCGCTAACATACAAAACTGGTCACATAAAAGGGCAAAAGAGACGAAAGCCAAAGCATTGACTGAAGAGGGGGGCAAAGAGAGATTCGCCTTTGACTCCTTCTCTGCCTACTGACTGCTACGATACACTGGAACTGGTAGAAACTGTAGAAACCCCTGTTGTTGAGCGCAGTTGGTGTATTTGGAATCGTACTTTCCGCGTTTATACGCTTGAGTGTTTATACGCGTCAGCATATCAATTTGATAAAGGGCGTGAGCACTCCACTCAAGTATTTGGAAGTGCTCAAGGCCCACTTTTCATTCAAATTCCCCATAGCTAGAACTCACTGTTGGGCGAAGGTCAGGTTTAGCGGAAATAAGGTTAAAAGGTTATTTGACTCTTGTGCTAGAATTGCTTTTTTTGGGGAGAAAAATGAAAATTATCGTAGTGTAGTTACAGTCAACACAGTAGCTTTAACGTGAGCAGCGCTTCGCTCCTTAATAGGATAGGCTATACACCGTGCTGAATGAAAAAGTTTCCCCATTCCCATTTCATTTGTAAGGACAACCCTTACCTCCTCTCTTCCAACTAGAATGCTGTTATTTGAGGCGTTCTGGTTTGTTTTGCTTATGCACACCGGGCTGCTTAGTAGGAGGAATAGGCAAGCGGTGTGCTAGAGTGATGGATATATAATTTTTTTATGAAGCATCAGCTGAACATTGACCCATATGGGTCAATGTTGGATCCAACCGGTCCCACTCGTTATTCACCCAGCGATTGGATTGAGATTTCCTTTTCGGAATCTTCTCCATCTGAATGAAGTTGTCAGAACTGCCACCATCGAGAAGAATGCGCACGGTGGTGCCTGCAATCGACCCAGAAAAGTAGATAGTACATTTGCCATAAGTGCCATGATAAGCTTGTAATGACAAATGATGCAAAGTTGGAGAATCATCCGACGGAAGATCCGGTGGAACAGGTTCGGCGACAACAAAGGAGGAAACATCGCCATCCGGTTCATCCACCTGCAGAATCATGTATAGGCGATTCGGACATGCTTCCACGAGAATTTATCGTCGCAAGTAAAGCACAACCCCTTTTCCCGTCGCAGTTGCATTTCTGCTGCCGACAATTTCTTCACTGGTGGCAGAGGCTTAGTTGGAGGAGACGGAAGGAGAGGCGGCAATGCAGATTTAGTTGACGTAAGTGAAGGAGAAGATGAATTGGACGGAGAGGTCCGCATCGATGAGGAAGGCACCATTGGTTTTTATCGTGCAACCGAACTCTGTAACAGGTAGCGCTCGTCAAATGAACGAGCCAGTGATGCAGCTCGTACCAAGGAAGTAGGAGACTGGGAGATGACATCACGTCGGACCTCAGGTTTAAGACCATCAAGAAAGAGGATCAGACCAAGTGCGAGATTGGATCAAAAATTGCGTATGAAAGGTTGTCTATCAGAGACTATCTATCTAGTACGATCGATCAAGTCATTCAGTAAAGTCTCTTCGTGTTGTGTTTCTGGAATTCTATTAGAGCGGGTAGTTGATATCCCAATGCTTTCCTGTTTCCCGTGTGCACCCTTTCCCATGTCTTTCTTGGTTGGTAAACCGGCGCTATCTTGCTGCTGGATGTTTTTGATCAATAGAACAGGAAGAGGAGCAAAATGAGAAATCAAAGAAAGGAAATGATACGAAATCAATTTAGTATTAGTAAACGCTTTCTTCAAGATGGTAATGGTATAGTGGTCCTAATTTCGGGACTTTCCTTCTTGATCTTCATGGCGGTATGCTATTGGATTTCGATGATCCTGGGGGACCACCCTTCCTTCTTTTGGCAGATATTTTGGTCACTAGCAGGGCGATCCCTCTCCCTTCTCTTTGGGAAAATCGGTTTTTCAGGGGGTCTGGCCTTCGCCATTGGTTTGGCGGTCAAGGCTATCCTAACTGCCGATGGGGCTCCTATGGTAATGTATGGGGCTGATGCTGGCTCTGAAGCCAGCGTCAACCAAGAGCTACATCACCCTTCCCGCTCGGGACCCGCCGCTTCCAGTAGTACCGTCGAGCAGCCGGCCCCCATCCAACAACCTCTGAATGATATAAATGAGCTGCAAGAGGGGGAGGCTCCTGGTCAACCCGCCGGGGTCAGGGAACCAGAAGAAGCCCCTACCTTGGAGTTTCTAAAAAACAAAATACAACGCGTTCTGCGAAAAAGCAGAAGACTACGCTCTAACGTTCTGAAAGACATTGAGGATGATCTTCAGCTAGAATCAGCTTCCAACCAGAAACTCCATAAAATAAACGAGATTCTGGATGATATTTTTGCCAGACGAGAAGATCTCATAAATTCCGGGCAAAGCCTAATTACTGAATTAACTTTAACGGGTAACGAGGGGGAAAGAGAACAAAGGGAACAGAGACGGGGGTTAAGTTGAGTTGGTAGGTTGGTTAGGATATGGCTTGCTTGCTTTTTGGGAGGTAGACTTGGGCAGCAAGCTATCTTTTCCCGAAAGCAGAAGCAAAAGTAGCTCGAGCCGAAGGCGCGAGCGAGGCCACCCCTACTGGACTGGGGTGGGGAAGGGAGAGTGGGAAGTGGGCTCCCTTCGCTTTATTTATTCTATTTATTGAGAACATTGGGTCCTAATCGGTCAAACAAACCTATGTGAAGTTATGGAAGATGCTTCTTTTATGATCTATAGACGAGACGTTTTAGCACCTAAAGCGTACGGCACTTCACTCTGAGGAGATAAACGATAAGACTAGATTTGACTTCCTTAATATCCCTCAGGATATAGAGAGGAGGAATTTATGGAAGACATGGTTTGGTCGAGATCGGAAACATTCTTTAGTTTTTTTCTTTGTGAATTCTGGGTTGTACGTCAATCCAGGCTCGGCAGTGAGCCATCACATCACTGTCTAGTCCTATCCAAACATAAGACTATAAGACTAATGACGTCTTAGTACATTAAGCCATGCCATGGGCAGGCTGGTACGTCAGTTTAGGAATCAAGAAAGGCAAGTAACTTCGAAAGCAGCAAAAGGTCCGCTTAGTCTATGATATGACACTCAATGTAGTCACCCCCTTGAGAGCTAGTTCCTTCCCTTACCAGTGCTGCAATCAGGCTTGGCACCTTCCCGTTCTGTCTACTGCCCTTATGAAATTGGCTATTCTGTGAACCTTTATTACAAAACAAAACTTCACATTGGCCAATTTCACACCTTCCGAATGTGACAGCTAAACCAATTCGCTTTCAGGAACAGGATAAAGGATAGGGTCTTTCAGCTAAAGATCAATCTATAAAGCAAAGGGTAAATGTGTTAAGCATATCACAACATATGCCAATAACTTTCTTTCGGGAACATTCGACTCCACTAACAAAAAGCACCCCCAAAAAAGTGACACTCTATAGAGTACTCAAGGTCAATCAATAACGACCGGTGGGATCCCTTCTTCACATTATGTATGGGCTACTTATCTTCTTAGTTCCCATACTATATCTATCTATAGTCAGGCAAAAGTCTTTTGCAGCCGAAGTCGGCTCGAGGAATTTCTTTAACCCGGGAAGTCAAGAATTGAAAGAAATGCCGGTTCAACAAATAAATTCAAGCAATCAAGACCAGCACCGTAATAGTTCTAGGAGATTAATCTTATCTCGACTCTTATAGTTTTCTAGTTCTAGGTAAATTGAAGCCTCGATAAGGAAAACTAGCTCTGGAGCTAAGGCTAAGCTATTACAGAAATAAAGTCCATAATCTCAGAACATAAGTCAAAGCAGTTTGTAAAGAAAAGGGTCGGTGCCATCTCTGCTGCGATAGAGGATGAAGAATAATCCGTAGGCAACTGGTCGTTACTAGAAGATGATAAAGCTGCAGGCTGCTCTTTATTATTAGAAGAGCGAGGTGCAAGTGCTGGCTGCTAGAGGGCTGCGACCCTGATTCCCTTGATACTCTGACTCTCCCTGATGCACGGGAGACGCAGGAAAAACCACTGGTGAAAAAGATCCATAAGATGCTGATCCAATAGGCGCCTACTAAAAAAAGGGGGAGTTGAATAACTCGTGCTCATGGAAGGTAACATGCCGGGACGGCGAAAACGAGATGATCGGTAGAGCACTTCAAACCTTCTGTGAACCTTGCTTCACGGTACACTCTTTCTACCTTTTGCCATCTCAAAAAAACCAATCCGTTTTTCTTCCATAAAAAGAAGACGGGATAGATAAGCTTATGTGATATTTCCCGCCTTCCTTCTAATCATGTTATTACATAATCTTATGTTCCATATTCCATCTTTGGTCGAGTTGATCCTGCACCAAGCCAAGCCCTGGACTAGTTCTCGACAGATAGGATAGCCCGAGGGAGGATGGGAACTCCTCTCTTTGTTCCTTTGCACTTCATCATGCCCCTCCTTCTTTGGTCGGGGGCCCCCTATTAGATTAGATGTAGGGCCCTCTCCCTCTCCCGGTCGGGTCGACACCTTTCAAAGATCTTCCTGGATAGCAGTTAGAGGCCGGGGATAGCAATAGCAGTTCCAGAGGTCTTCAATGAGATCATGGAACACATTCTCTATCGGTCCCCTTGGCC
This sequence comes from Vigna unguiculata, assembly GCF_037176805.1. Lineage (NCBI taxonomy): Eukaryota > Viridiplantae > Streptophyta > Magnoliopsida > Fabales > Fabaceae > Vigna > Vigna unguiculata. The sequence continues at coordinate 26,569 of NW_028196823.1, forward strand.
CTGGTACATCTTGTTCGGTAACGAAAGTACCCCGTTTAAGCCAAAAGCAGAGGGCAGAAAAGTTCGTGGATTGATCGGGTTTCGTGTACTTATTTTCTTATCGAGATCGAAAAGAATTTCATAAGAGAAGATGTTGTTAGCAGAGGAAAGGGGAAGAAAGAACAAGAAAGTACCTTTCTTTGGTCCCATCACGGCGAGCGGGCAGCGCTCTTCGGTAGAGCTGAAAACCGATGAAGACAGATCGATATGATATAAAGAAAGGGGCTGGCAAGGCTGGCAGAAGAAGCGGAAAGAAAAGAGATAGATAGAGTGATCCCATCTCGCAAAAGTCGAATTGCGTCATATAAGAATGATCGCTAAACCTTCGTCTGCTCGGGCGAACGATAAAAATAATATCATCATTCCATCTCGGGAGATCCCCTACTGTACTCTTAGCCTTTCTTTGTACCGTACCGGGGAAGCTCGGTATCGATAGAGGCTGTACGAATGAGATGAAACAAAGCGGTGAGATGAAACCTGAGATGGAGATACCCTAGTTCAAAAGCGATTTTTTGCTCTTCTTCCTGTCGTCCCACTCTTTATAGGATTTCCGTTCAATAAAATAGTGACTTCGAACTTCGCTTCGACTTGGTATCTGAGCTATGACTAGCTCTTCTGCCGCTGTCGTGAGTTCGTCCGCCGTCAGCATTGGTTCAGAGCTCTTGGTCCTGGACGAGTTCGACCACGTATACATACCCCCACCAATCCTAGGTAAAATGTCCTGTCCACGTTTCCCAAGGAAGCAGAAGGACAAAAGTTAGAATCTTAATGTTGTACTTTCTCGAGCTTTCCACCGCTCCTGTCCGAGATGGGTCGCTTCGCTTGCAGAGAAGAGAGGAGATTTCTTTTCCTAAAACCTATTATGGGGCACTCCCTACCCCAGAGACTCCTCTTGTTTGTGCTAACTGACCAAAAGGGATATGATGGATCGGCCGGCTTGCTCTTGCTTCTGCAGCTATTGGACCCTTTTATTTTAGGCTAAAACAAAAAAAGAAAGAGCATTACACCCAGACCAGACCAAATTGCTTTGTTTGGTACAACAAAAAGCCTTGCCTTATCATCGGAAGACGGATCCGTGTAAACTGACCCATCGGATATGAGTGAAGCGACCCATCGGACAAAGGAAGAAGGGGCGCGGGGCGAACGATCCCTAATCTTTCTTCTCGATGAGTTCAGTTACCCGCCGAATAGTAGAGTATTGACACCGAACAAGCATCGGAAGGGCCAGATGGATAAGATAAAAAGGGGTGGGTAGAGTCATCTAGCGAATCCTCTTTGTAAGAGGTGTTGCCAGAAGCGTATTCGGGACCCATCATTTTGATGAGTTCACGGATTCCCGTACTCACACCAAGGCACTAGCGCGAGACCACGAACCCTTTTCAAACACGTTTTTTAGGAATCGACATCCCTATCTCTATGTTAGGAGTCTTATCTCCGGCGAATTCGTAAAGCTATTTAGATTGATATCTGCTAATCCTAGTTATTATAAAATTGTCTTTTACCATGAATCAGCTATGACTGACTGGCAACAACAATCTATTTGATTCTAGTCTTTCTAGACTAATAGGTCAACAAATAAATCCTAGTCAGACTGATTTTTCAGCAAATTCCATATTAGATATTAGATTAGACAGCTGCAGAAACGGAATCATCCGTTGCAGCAGTAGACGAAGAAAGGGCAGAAGACGAATCAAAAGAATAGACAAAAGAGCTCTACACTCTCTCTTTGGTCCTTCAGTTCTTCAATCCTAGAATGGAGACTGTCGTTGAATAGATAGCGTCAGAGATTAGAGAAGATGCTCTTTCTTTGTATACGAAATTCAATTGCTTTCTTGAAATCAATAATTGATAGACAGACTAGATAAGGAAGACCCGAACAAGGACCCACTGCTTTAAAGATAGATGGGAGGATAAGGTGCTGCGCCTTAGCTATTCCGTTTTCTTTCTGGCCCCTAAATAAGTGTCACTCGCCCTATCATCAATAAAATAAGGAGAGGGCTGGGCTTGAGACCCTTAAACGATAAGGAAGGTGCTTCTCTTACTTCTTTCGTTAGCGCAACGTGCGGAGCTGCTCGAGCGAAGCGAAGAGGTTACTAGTAGCTGTTACAGTCCTGTCCATGAACTCGAACTCTGAACTCTATTTCACTTCGAAGGCTTTGGCCGGTCCTTGTTTACTATTTATATTATATAACTTCATTTCCAGCAATCAAACCTTTCTTCCAAACTGGAGAGCTATAGCCAAAAAGCCGAGAAACAAGAGATCGGAAGAAGGGGAACAAAATCCTTTTTTGTTTAGCCAATAGGCCCGGCCAGGGAGATCTTTTAATCAGACGTTAGGGTAGGCTAAGACGGGTCTGGTACCTTGAAAGGAAAGAGGGGAATAGCATATTAGACCGAGCCAGAGTCTGCTGTTCCTGTCCGCGATATAGCAGTTCCAACCAAGGGAAGGGAGTGAAGTTACTAGTATTCCACTAGTAACTCTCTCCCAAAGACGTAACTCTAAGACTTTGGCAAGCAGGGGGTGCCCCAACATCCCTATTTATTGGGAAGAGCGTCTCCGCACGTTGCGATATCGATAGAACCGAATCAACAGTGAATGAAAGACCCCATCCACTAAGGCCGACTCGAAAGGGTTCGGAATGGAATGGACTAATAGCTGCTGGACAGGTTGACTTTAGAGGCTCTCAGGTTGGCTGAGACAGGAAAGGCAGTAGCGGGAAAGAAGGGGTGGTATCGGGAGTGGCCCTATCATCCTAATAAGTCAAGGGTTCCCTTTAGAAGTCCTATAAGGATCTGGCACGATAAAATAGAACTAAACTAAAGTGTTCGACAAGCGTGAGTTCCCCGTAAGCCAGTGCTTCTATTCTAGCTCCTCTCCCTGACTGTCTGTTACTGTCGAGCTACTACGCTCCTTCTATTCTAGGTCTAGGGGATTCCCTTTCTTCGGAATCCAGCGCTAACAGGAAAAACGCCCTTTTTTCAGAAACGAAAGGGTGGAAGAGCCAATTCCGAGAGACAAACCACCCTTTTAAGCCCTATTTTTTCTTTCAGGCCTGATGAATAAGACGAGTGATTCCCTTGTCCTTGACAAAAAAAGCACGAGTCTTTCAACTCTTAATAAGTTATTTTTTAAATCTCATTTTCCCTTGGTTCAAATATACCCGTCCTGTGCCAAATCAATCTACTTTAGAGAAATAGCCCGGATCACCAATTGCTTGAGAGGAATCCCACATCCAATAATAAATAGACGGAGACTATATAGACTAGTATAATAAAGAAGTAGAGATCCGTGTTTGCACAGGCTGAACTAATCTCGATTGCACCAGTAAGTAAAGTACCAGCGAACGCCGGGCTCGAACGAAGGTAGGCTCTGCCTCGGCTTATGCCGGTGCAGCTTTTGATGCTTCTTTTGAGCCAACTTTTGAGTCAATTCGAGCCTTGGCCAATCCTCACTCGACAGCCTAAAGGCATGGCCTAAATCGAAAGAAAATGGCGCTATCAAATCCGCATTAGCACAAATCCGATCTTTTTGGACTCGGACAATCGGGGTATCGTTACAGCTAAATCAATCTGATCCCTACCTAGAGGATGAAAAAGCTGTAACTTTATTATATATAGTGATAGTCCAACCAAGGTTTTCTTTCAATGGTATACTTGGCCCAAGAAATGCCTGAACTTCACCAAGTTTCTTCCTTCATCTTACAGCGTACCGATAGAGCGCGATTCCGCTGGGCCACTTCCCTCCGGGCTTTTTCCCTCTGGTTTTTCCCAGCAGGGCTAGTAGCACTACGATCTATCACTATCAACTCAATTCGGTACCTCGTTCGTAACAAGGAAGAAATGGAAGATCTTCTAGTCATATCTTACGCGGTTGTCCGCCCAAGCCAAGCTTTCTCGATCAATAGATATAGCTGTCAAATTCATTTCCCCTCTCCCCGATCCCTGTCTTTCGAATTCTCGTAAATTTTAGCATTTAGGGGCGCTTTTTTTTTCGAAATATCATAAGAGAAGAAAGGTCCACGTTGGGAAGTAGTACGCCTGGTTCACCAGGTTGGTTCTACCACTGCAGGGCCCAATCATGCTAGTTAGGCTATATGCTTAATACATGCAAGTAGAACGAAGTTTTCTTGGGTTTCTCTTTCTTAGTCTTTCTGATAGCTTTGGTCTTTTTCCCATGTCTTTCTTGGTCAACAACCAAGCACATACACATTTCTGACAAGTCTTTCCTAACGAAAGTAAGTAAAGCGGATCACAAAGACTGTTATATTCTATGGAGGAACAAAAAAAAAGCTTTGGTTTTTGGGGGGTCCCATGTCGTAGGGGGATCTGTCCAAATGAGAATTTAGGTCAAGGAGGTGATGGAGGTCAAGGAGATCAAGGAGGTCATGGAGGTCAAGGAGGTACGGTATTACAGCCGCCGAAACTGCAAAGGATGGACACCCCTAGACCCGGGGGAAAAGGAAAAGAAGAAGGAAAAGGGAAAGAAGTTGAGGGAAAAGAAAAAGAAGACAAAGATGAAAAAGATAATGGAGGTCAAGGAGGTACGGGATCACAGCAGCCGAAGCCGAAAAGGCCCGGAACCCCTTACCCCAACAGACCCGGGGGAAAAGGAACAGAAGTTAATAAATTTCAATGGATCGAGCGGGTAAAAACCGTAACCCTTGCTTTTTTTGTTATTGTTATATGGTATTTCGCTATTCAATTCAAATGGTATTTCACTATTCAATTCAAATGGCTATTCCTCACAATTGCTCCTTGTGATGCAGGGGACTCCCTATCAAGCCCTCTTGATCAATTTGAGATAATCCCATTGATGGATATGAAGATAGGTGACTTGTATTTCTCATTCACAAATCCCTCATTGTTTATGCTGCTCACTCTCAGTTTGGTCTTACTGCTGTTTCATTTTGTTACTAAAAATGGAGGAGGAAAGTCAGTACCCAATGCTTGGCAATCCTTGGTAGAGCTTATTTATGATTTCGTGCCGAACCTGGTAAACGAACAAATAGCCGGAAATGTGAAACAAAAGTTTTTCCCTTGCATCTTGGTCACTTTTACTTTTTCGTTATTTTGTAATCCCCAGGGTATGATACCTTATAGCTTCACAGTTACAAGTCATTTTCTCATTACTTTGGGTCTCTCATTTTCTATTTTTATTGGCATTACTATAGTGGGATTTCAAAGAAATGGGCTTCATTTTTTAAGCTTCTCATTACCCGCAGGGGTCCCACTGCCGTTAGCACCTTTTTTAGTACTCCTTGAGCTAATCCCTCATTGTTTTCGCGCATTAAGCTCAGGAATACGTTTATTTGCTAATATGATGGCCGGTCATAGTTCAGTAAAGATTTTAAGTGGGTCCGCTTGGACTATGCTATGTATGAATGATCTTTTCTATTTCATAGGAGATCTTGGTCCTTTATTTATAGTTCTTGCATTAACCGGTCCGGAATTAGGTGTAGCTATATCACAAGCTCATGTTTCTACGATCTCAATCTGTATTTACTTGAATGATGCTACAAATCTCCATCAAACTGGATAGTTATTTATAATTGAACAAAAGCGAGGAGCGAACTGCGCCCCAAACTTCTTTTGTCTCCGCCATCATGATCTGGAATTATGGGCTGTTGGAGGAAGGTGTCCAATTCCGGAGCAATCGACTACAGCAACGATTCGCTCTTATTGGTCAAGTTTTCAGTCTCTATCGAGAGAGAGAGTCAAGGGTAAGATAAGGCAAGTGTAGGATTGTAAAAGCCGTTTCAAGACAGGTCTATCTCTGAAAATGGAGTGCACTGTCGCCGTTGAGCTTTGTGAGAAAGAAGAACCTCCGCCACATCCTGAGAACAATGGATCGACGAAGAAGGTGAAGATAAGAACTGAGGAAGAAGATCCCCCTCCCGTTGTTGAAATTTTTGAGGAAGAAGTGGATAATGGCTCTGAAATGATCAGCGAAGAAGGAAGGGATAAGAAGGATATGGTGCAGGAGGAAGTAATGCCCTCTATCCAGTTCTCCTCTCGCATAGACGACTTGCTCAATCAAAGCATGAGACTTGCTGTTGTTGTAAAGCAGCTTGTAAGATCCATGGGTTATCGAAGGCTTCATGACAAAATAATGAACCTCTGGAAGCGGACTGTACCTCTTCAACTAGCCGATCTTGAAGGTGACTCTTTCATTGTAAAGTTCCAGAATGCCCAAGACTATCAGAATGCTCTGCTTGGAGGACCCTGGTGAATCTTTGGTCACTATTTAAGGGTGCAACCCTGGCAACCTTCCTTCTCGCCGCTCAATCTAAGGATCCATAAAGTCTTTGCGTGGGTCAGACTTCCGGGACTGCCCTAGCGTTATTATCAGTCGAGCGTCTTGAGGGCAATCGCACAGGTTCTTGGCGAGGTTATTAGGATGGATATTGATTAGAAGACGGAAACTGGAGATAGAGGCCGATTTGCTCGTCTAGCGTTCATTATTGATCTCTCTAAACCGCTAGTTTCCAAAATCAAAGTCGATGATCATGCCTTGAGGGTTGAATATGAATGGCTCCCTACTATCTGTTACCACTGTGTGAGATATGGACACCTTCAGGACAACTGCCCTTAGAAGAAAGGCGAGTTGCCGCCGGAGACTGCCCAACCTCAAGCTGCCGGGAATATCGCCGAGGGAGAGAGGTAGGGCCCTTGGATGCAGGTCCGAAGGCGAGCATGGAGATCTGACAGGGCTAGAAAAAAGCTGATCAATGAGAGTCAGCCACCTAGTGAAATTACGGGGTCTAGGTTTGACGTCCTAGCCTCCTCGGAGAACTCACTTCAGACTCTAGGAGAGGGACAAGAAGGAGACTCAAGAGGCGACAGATTAGCTCTGTTATTCCTGGGACTTCAAAAAAAAGCCTCGCCTAGGGATAGGGAGCCAAAAGTAAAAGATGACAAAAGGCAAAAAAGCTGCTCCACCCAGATCAAACCGCCAATCCAGCTCTCCCAAGGCCTCGTCCAGCCAACCCAGGACAGACGCGTCTATCACGAAGAAGGTTTGGCATCTATATGCCCCCTCCAATGCGTACAAGGCTAGGCAGTATCTCGACTGGTAAGGAGAAAGTACGGTACCTCTCCCTCACTCGATCAAGAGAAGCATTCGGCCGTTGTAGTTCAATCGGCTAGGCTTGCTTGAAAATCAAAGCCATTGAGGGACCCGCGAAGAAGAGTGATGCGCAAGCAAAAGAGGATCAGCCAGCTCAGATCCACGTGCTATCTAATTTATCCACGCGGAAAGAGAAGATGCCCCCAAAGCCTCCGGATCAAGGGCTTTCGTCTCCAGGGGTGAAACTACAAAGAAAGGGGCCTCAAAGTGAAGAATGTCCAATTTCAGTCCTTTACCCCGATAGAATCAAAGCCATTAATGAAAATCTCTAGATGAACTTAGCGAGGAAAGGGTCATAACGGACAGAAAAAGAATGAAGAAAGCTCCAAGATGGAGCACTAATCCCCCTCTCTCTCATGAATATGTCTCTCTTGGTCTGGAACTGCCAAGGTGCAGCTTCATTCATTCCTGTCCTTCGTTATGGATTAGTTGATTGATATTGTCCTTCTTCTCGGCCATCTATGGGAGCCCAAAGCCCACTGAAAGGAAATTATTCTGGCAAGACCTTTCAGCCATCATGATGAACATGTCCCTTCCATGGCTCCTAGCTGGAGATGGGAATGCTACTATAACTTATGAGGACAGGAAAGGTGGAGCCCGAGGTACTAGGCCTTCCTCTTCTTCTTTTCAAAACTTCGTGCAGATGAAGGGCTTAATCGATTTTTGCTATGTAGGCACAAATTCTACTTGGAGAAGGGGGACTAGACTGGCAAGGTTGGATAGGGCCTTGGCGAGCGATGAATGGGCCACACTTTTCCCTGATTCGGTCATCCATCATCTACAAAAGCTTAAATTCACCGGTGTAAGCCTATCCACTCTTACTGTGAGGGTTTCCGGTGTGCTAAAATCAATGGCAATGGCGGGCGCTGTGAGGAAGGCCTGGCCCCTTCGGCAACTATTGAATACAATACGGTCTACTGCTATTTCTTTAGGGGAAGGAATTACCGGGACGAAGCCAATCACACATTTCTACTTTCGACCAGGTTTTTATATCCACATCTGAGGAAGAGCAGGGATAATCGTAGACTAAGAAGAGAGGACGTAAACACATTCATTGAATTGGACAGCTTTGTTAGCAAGAAGCGGTTAGCGGAACTCAGTTCCACGAGCTACTTCTTTGAAGTCTTTTTCTGGGACTAGAGGCCTTTGGGATTGATGCCGAGACTAGATTCGAAACTAGAGATTGCTCTTCTTCTTATTCACACTGAAAGTGCGCAATAAGGAATGGCGGGATGGATTACTTGTCTATAAAGGCTGGGCATCTCAGGGAAATGTTAACCACATAGGGATGCCTTCAGTCTCTTTCCGGACCTACTCATCGAAAGATGCCCAAGCTCTTTGATAGAAGAAGCTTCAAATGCGCAGTTAGGACAAAAAAAAAGGCTGTTTGCAATAAGTAGCTGCGAGAATGCCCTCAGTCTATATATATAGGCTGTAAGGAAAAAGGCAAGTAGGCAAAAAAGATTAAGGACCCTCGACTGCTTGAATAAGCTAATAACAGATCTTTTGCGTCTTTCGAGATGCGAAGAGAAGTAAGAAGATCGGCCTATAAACCTGTCTAGCCAAGATGGGGGAAAGCTCCCACCCAACTAAAGAATATGCACCAGATGAACCAGTAAAAAGGCGCGTAAGCGAATAAAAAAACCTTAGAGGAATTAGATCTGCTCCGCTCTTATCTTTTTCAAAATCGCCGACTACGAAATGATTAGGAAGTTAGCTGGCTGGCTGAGGTAACTCTACTTGCCGAGGAGGAAATGTAAATTATTGCTTCTTCCTTTTGAATACCGGGATTGCTAACTACTGTCCTTCACTCTTATTGCCCTAGAAGCCAGAACTCTTAACGGCGGGAAGCGAAGGAACCGTAGGGCTTAGCTTAGGGCAGGGAGTGAGCCTTGGGTCATAATGAATATAGTAGGGCAGAACCATGGGCGATTGCCGCTGTTAGAGTAACTGCTGCAATTGAATCTGTTGTCGGAAGGGCTACTAGAGAGGAAGACTCCTTTGGCTCTTATCGAAATGAATTGAAGGCTCTTCCCACGTAGCAGTAAGAAGGACGGGAGAAGGAGCAATATACGGGATTGTTGGAATTGGTGTGCTAGCTGCTCTAGAAAAGGGGGAACTTACTTGTGAAGCTGTGAGGAAAGCCCTTGTTGGCTATAGATATGGGTCACTCGCGTTATAAGAAGAAGGAAGGGGATAGTTATAGGACCTGGAACTTATACTGGTAATTGGATTTTCTTTCCTAGGGGCAGGAGCGGTAGTTGAAGGAAGGAATGTTGCTTTGGCTTGATTGCTTTCACCGGCCTTGCCTTTTCTTTTTTGAAAAAAGGTATTATCGCATAAAGGGCTGCTTGGCCTAGAATGAGAGGAGGTAGTGGGAGATAGTGTGTATGTACTTTTCTTCTTCATGTGACAGACATCGCAAAAGTAGTCCGTCGAACTATCGCCGATAGAGGGCATCGTTCAAGTATACGCTTTTTTAACCGGTTTCGCAGTCGACCATTTGATAGCCCGCCCTGTTCTTGAATATACAGAACTAATAGGGCTTTAGCCCTAGATGTCAAGGGCTTTTTGAACCCTTCTAAGCAATTAGAAGAGCGCAGAATTGGACCCCCCTCAAATGGATGGATCTGGGATTGATTGTGGAACCGAGCAGAGAGAACCTGGGACGAGCAGGAAGATACGCTAGGCGGAGTAGTAGCTCTGGAGCAGGTTCTTCGACTGGATCAATGCATGTATGAATCCTAAAAAAATCCCGAAGGTCTAGTCTAGAAAAAAAACCGGGGGTTTTGGTAGGAAAGGCGGTCACAGGAAGAAATGCCCTACCAATGAATAGATTAGTCTACTAACGTCAACAATCTCTTTCTTCATATACGATACCGTCCGGTTTGATATCCGAAACTATAGATATGACACAGGAAAGAGATTCCCATGGTAGGAATAGGACAGTTGCACTAAGGAAGAGAGCTAGGGATTTGATAAAGGTGATAGGACAGGGTTCCAAACCTGCCTGAGTCTCAGTCTCAAATAGGGCGCAATAAAAGGACATTACTATATATATGAACATTTCCTTATCACAAGCGATACCTCAAATTCCAAAAATGCTCCTATAGTCCCGAGCTTGGTAAATAAGGCCGTGGGAAAGAAAAACTTTCTTCCGGCCGCCTTTAAGTGATAGGGGGGAGTCACTCTTGCCTTCTCTCTCTCAGGTGGGTCAGTCTCGCTCTCTCTTGTCGGTAAGTATATCTGTCGTGGTATTGCTGTCGTGCCGTGCCCTTCCAGTAGTCTTTGTAAATGAGTAGTTTTGAGAGGAGAGCGCCAAAACAAAAGGTAAATAAAGACCGTAGCCAAAAGCAAGGGATTCCCGGGGCCCGAACGAGAGCAGAGGCGGCAAGTATTCTCATAAAAGAAAGAAAGGAGAACAGGCAGGGAGGTAAGAACGAGTCAGACTAGGTTATAACAACACAACAGAGGTTAGACAGCTCTGACCTATGGAAGTCGGGTCACCCGTCCCCTTGACACAGACACGAACTAATCCTTCTCTCACAACTTCTGGACAGGATTTCACTCCGATGGCAATAAGCTAATAAGATTTAGTACGTTTAACCTGGAACTAGAAAACCTTACCCGATGACTTTCAGACTTGCTTGACCACTTGAAAACTCTCCTGGGATTCGAACAACTCTTGGCGAGTCTGAACTCGGCGAAGAAGAATCATCGATTGAAGAAGAGATTCTTCACTTAGATAGAGGAAGAGAATAAGGACTAAGCTCTGTAAACAAAAATAAGATGTTGTTTACAGCTCCTGGCAATAAAGAAAAAGACCTGGTTATCTCAAAGGCTATCTCCGGGAAAAGGCTATGGTTCACTCGCGGTCGAAGAAGAACAGGTTGGGAGTGACGGAAGAAAAACTGTAAAAGCCCCGCAGGGAACCCAGTCACCAACAGCTTTTGAGCCGGGCCGATGAAACACTTCGTTTTGAAGCTTCAAGAGAATGCCCGTAGCGGGCGATGCGTTTGCTTCTGATTGCTCGAGTTGGAAGACCTACAAGGAGCTCGGTTGTACCAGAAATAAAGAGGAATCGACCTGTGTCAATGGAAAAAAAATATTTCGTCGGATGAGCCTAATTCCGCTTTAGAAAAAGGTTCACATCCGGTGCGGTGGTTGTTTTTTCATACCTAGTGAGGCCAGGAAAAGAGACTCATAAGCAAAATAGACTCGCATGACTATTCCACTTCCACTCGCTGGCTTGATTTGTTACTTGATCGAGCGATTCTTCGCTTTGATAAGCAATTCAGTGCAACAACAAAAGAAAGGACCCTTACCCCTCTTACTAAGACTACAGAATGTTCTTGTAAATTATGGCCAATACCGGGTATATAAGCAGTCATTTCAAATCCAGAGGTTAAGCGTACTCTGGCAACTTTACGTAAGGCAGAGTTTGGTTTTTTGGGTGTAATAGTGGAAAAGTTGACAGATAAGTAACCCTTACTGCCACTCTACAGAACCGTACATGAGATTTTCACTTCATATGGCTCCTCGTTTCATTCTTTTGAAGTCATTGGATCCGTTTCCTAGTTCGGTTCGAGAATCTCCCCCCTTCTTCTATCCCGTTCCGAAGCGTTCTGCTCATTGAGTTTTGTAAAAGGTTCCGGTCTTTCTTCGGTGAATCTCGAGGTCTTTCTAATGGCTGCGCTCAGCCTAATGTTATCTACGTTGACCCTTCTCAGACTAGTTTACAACTAAGAGGACGGTTTTCAAAGCAAGTGGAAAAACGGCTTGTTACAGTGAATCCGAAAGTAGGCATATCCGCTGTTGCATAGTTATATATTCCTCTAATCGCTAATCACTGCTTGAGTGTGACTATCCCATCCTACATGGGTTTCAGGCTGAAAGAGGGCTTTCTGGCGAAAAGGAGGAAAGCATTGGTTTCTTAGTTCTAACTAGGAATTCAAGATTGAGAATGAATATAAAGTCAGATTACCGCTTTTTCTAGTAAGCAAGCAGCAAGCAAGGCAAAACCTTTCATTCTTCCGTCTTGAAAGCGAGTGAGCAAGCCCGTTTTCAAGCCAGTTTCATTCCATCCTCTTGGGAGTTTCCAACCTAGTCCTAAGGGCAGGGTTTGCGGGTAGGCAACTTTACTGCAAGCTAGAAGCGACAGAGCCGATTCTTAAGTTTAAGTACCCGACCAGTAGTATGACCTAATCGATTTAGTTCACTTCATAAAGATACAGAATGCCTTTCCATTCAGGGTAAGAATATATGACAATTGAACTGAAAACAAAAATCTCAGTCTCAAGGGAAGTTAGTACTTTCATCAGCCGAAGAAGGCTGAATATGATCACTTGATTTAACTCCAGCGAGCCATAGAGCAGCTTTGAGGTTCCCAAGCGGTAAAGACCATACAGGAGTTTAATGCTCACGGAAATTAGTTTTCTTTCCCACTTGCTTTGCGGGAATTGAAAGCCTCTTTGCTATACTAGCCCTTGACCTGTGAGTGAGCCTAGACTCTCTCTATTCGAGTGAGTTCCACTTCTCTTGAAGCGTAATACCCTTACTGCTAGTTTCCTATTCCCGAATCTAAGGGTTAGTTGAACCTTCTTCGGCCTCATTCATCTTAAGCCTCCCCAAGCCCCTAAGTCGAATTCTTGGCATCATAGAGGCATGGTCTAGTTTTGACTACCTCTGGTATTCTATCATTCTTTCCTAAGGAAGCCAGTCAGTGGCAGTCAATCTAGTCTGTGTAGCCAGTAACTTATCTTATCAATTCTTTCAGAAAGAGTATAACTTTCTACTACTAATTCAGAATAGGTAAGAAAGTACTATAGCTTAACTTAAGAGCAAGTTCCAGTTTTTGGGGAAGAGGAGTGAAAGCAACTCGGTAATTGAATTGATAAAGATGTGATGTGGAAGCAGGAATGCCAAAGTTCTTTCCCTATGTTTACCTTGTGTTGTGACTACGGTGGGATGGATTGCTTATGCTGATCGAGTAAGTTATCCCCTCTGCCCTTCCCTTTCTTGTTGGAATAAAGCATCTTTCCACTTTCTGGGCAAGGCTCAATCTGATCAAGCAAGTCTCCGGCGGAGTTGGAACCTCACTGGCTTTCTCCGGCTTTTAAGAATGCCAACTCACTTTGATAGCCGAGAGAAGCCCAGGAAATGGAAGAGTGATCAAAGACCAGGCCCTTCCGGACCAGAAAGACAGGTTCCTCAGATCTTCTCTTTTCAGTAAAATTTAGATAGCCGAGAGAAGCCATCTCTATGGACGAGAGTTTCGGATGCGCTAAGTGACAATGGCTTGGCTATGACCAGATGTTGCAGTCTTGAAGCTAGCGTTATCACCTCTTTACTTCCATTACTGGACGGAATTCGCTAGCGACGATGCAAACCTTATCCCTTTCTTCCAACAAGGCCCTCTTAGATTGGTAGCATTTCATTCCTCCCCAATAAAAAAGAGTCTACAATGAAGGTCAGCTGGCAGGTGTGACCACTTCCCGTGCTCTTACCATATATTTTAGAAGAGAAAGAGACATGGAAGAGAGTTTCACCAGGTCTCCTTTTCTCTGCACTCCTGTTGCTTGCCTTACTCGGGCATTCAGCCTTAGGGCAAGCGGGTGAACTCTGATCCCGACTCAATGATAGATATCAGGTTAGAACCACCAGTCAGATAAGGGGATAAATCCTCATCAAGCATAACGGCTTTGATCACTAAGATAAGATATGATCTCCTGTTCAGGCTAATCAATCAACTCAATCTTTCACAGCTTCCTCAGTGCGGAATAGAGCAAGCCAAGCCAGTGAATTGATCCTCACTAGGAAGATTGGTAGGACGGGAGGATAGTTGTACTGCTTGCGGGGATACCTCAGCATATAGATTGGATTGTGGAAGGTTGATCTCGAGATTGGCTTTCAAACTATGTTCTAGTTCATACCGTGTAAAAGAACAGGACTTTCCTCATTTCGATTGATGGAATTAGCCATTCTGCTCTATTGGGTTCAAGTCCTTCTGGATTGGGTGAAGATGGAAGAGATTGGTGGGATACCATTGGGTGGAACTCACTCGAAGCAGGAAATCTTAGAAAATAAGCGAGACCTCATCCGAGGAAATAGAGGGTTAGGTTGGAAATGATTCAACTAAAGCTCCCTTTATTAGATCAAGTCACTATCGTATCGGGGCGGATTGCTATCAGGTATAGGATTTCATCCTGCCGCTTTGAAGACCGCACAAACCCTCGCTGAGGGAGACATAGGAAGGAACTTCGGTTTAACGACTTGCCCTTTTCCATTCAAGTCTTCTTTCTATCTAGGCTTCAAGCTCCGTGATTGGATTCATCACTAATCTGTGACGATCACCTCATGAAAGACCTAGCTTCCTTTCATTGCTTGCCCTTGAACTAAGGGATTCCGTGAAATTGGATATTAGTTATGCAACATAACCAGGAGAGACTTTTCCCTAGCAAGCTCCTACAGCAGCTTATCTAACTGGAAGGGTTCTTTCAGATTTACTTCTTCTTGCTTCCCTTCTGCGCTTGCCTCTGCCTTCTTATTCACCAAACCTTCTGATTCTCGTTTCCTCATTATCCCATTCCCTGTAGTAAGAAAGGGGGGAACCTTCTCTCTCAAAGAAGCTAGTCTAGTAAGGAGATACTTCTAAAAGAAAACAAAGAAGCTAGCTATATAAGGAAGCAATCGCGCGCATAGCACTCAAGCAAGGGTGCTGTAGGGAAGAGAGGAGATAGAGCACAGCGCTCAGAAAGAGGCTAAGCTAGGGTTGCTACTGGTTTTGAGGTCATCGATGAACCCAGTTCCCGCTCTACCTTTTCGGCTTAGTCACTCTCTCGTCGTTCCGATTAAAGGATTGAACAAGAAGAGTTGCTACGTGTAACATAAAGATTTGAACCTGGGCTTCCTATAACAAGAGAAGAAGCCATTAGTAGTCCAGGTTAGGCTTTCGGTTTCATACCAATCTCCCAGTAGTGTTAAAACAATAATAGTTGTATGGGCTCAGCCCTAGTTCTTAAGGCGAAGTATCACATGAAAGAGAAAAGTCAACATGAGACTCGAAAGACGCTCGGCGATAAAGAAAAGAAAATGACTCTTTCTTCGGTGGACATGGCGGAGGCTCATGCACTTACACTTAGGAAAAGTTCTGACCTGGCTTTTTACTCTATGAAAGCTGAACTGACTGAATGGGCATTTTATCTGTTATTTCACCTGCTTTCCTATTGGGCCTTGTTACTTATTTTTGATAAGGGGCGAGTACCCCCAAAAAAACACATGATCCCTCTCTGTTTCCTTTTTCTATATATTCTATTTGTGGACCTTTTCCTGTATAACATTAAGATTAAGGTAATCAAATTAGCGGCCATGCTTTCAGGGGCATGCATTATTTTTAGGGTACTACATAAACGCTCAAAAACGGCGTATAGTAGTACCTTCGTTTTCTATTTTTGCTTAAGCCTTTTTTTATTTTATAGGGGCGAGTACTACACGAGCTCGTAAGTCAAGTACTACACGAGCGAAGGAGAGCGACCTCATCTTGCTTGCTTCTGGCGAAGCTTCTAGAAGGCCCACCACTTCATAGGAGCGATAGCGAACGAAGCCGTATAAAGGCAAACAGCCCGTATAGCTCGCAATAGCGAGCCTACTTTTAGCTTTTTTTACCTTAGAAAGTAAATAATATCATAAGTCAGAGTGGTTGCTATTGACTTCTCGAGTATGCAAGGCCTTTTTTTCGTCTTTTTCGGCCTGTTGGTACTTGTCGAATTGAAACTCGATAATCAGAAGATTCGCCAACATTACCTATTTGATTAGTGGATTCGGGGCAACCCCGGGGTAAGTACGTGATTTCAAATTGCATGTTCAATATGATCCTCCTTTTACTGTTAAAGTACCATCTCCGCCTTTGCTATCTATGCTTCCTGGTCGCTAGACTCATTCTTCTACTTTACTTCCAGCTACTCTGCTCTGAGCTTAAGAAAGGTTCCAAAGTCAGTAGCTTTGGTTGCCGCTAAAATAGGATGTGATTTTTGTAGTTGTGAATTCCAGAACTGGTAAATTCCCCTTCTCCTTTCGGGAACTCTCTTCTCTAGGGATTCCTATTCTATTTCTATTGACTCTTCGCCGTCTACAACACAAAAAGTTTTGGTAACTTACTTACAGATTGTATCTTAAATAAAAGAAAGATCAACATACTTGAAGCTAAGACTAAGGAATGGGGGGAACACTACCGATCCCGAGACAGACGACGAAGCTACATCGATTACAAAAAAATCCAGTGGTGGCAGACCCTTTCCCGGCCCCTACAATCAAGCAACCTCACCAATGTGAATGAAAGAAAGGGCACCACATACATCTCGACTAGTTCGTGCCTGCGGAGCGAACAAAAACCTATTATGAATTCAGATTCCGACTCCGAAGTCCGGATATTTGGTTGCTTTGTACTCGACCCATGTGGTTCGGCTTGTTGGGCCACCTCACTTAACCAAACATATCCGAGAAGAAGTTCTACCAGATCTACAGCACTTGCTGCTTCATGCCCGGTTGCATCTTACTCTGCTGGTTCACCTTCGAAACAGGTCTCCGCACCTGAGACACATCCTTCTCCTGTTGCTTATTATTTTTCCTATATTGTGGTGGCTTATTCAGCGAGCTGGAGCTCCTACTGTTCCCGCGCCAGCTTCCACTCTAGCTCCCTTCGGCCTCGAAGATCATCAGGTTCCATCCAACTCACTCTAGTTTCTATGTGAATTGGTTTTGTACTTCTGCATGTTGGGAATAAAAATAGAATAAGATTTTCTACTTGACTTTCTAAGTGATCAACTAGGTTTTTAATCCCTCGCTTACACTCTTTTGGGCGTTCTGTAGGAGGTCGTACATTTCACCAGACTGTGGGACAGACACGTCCAAAAATCCGTTCTCCCCCCTTCTGGTTATAATAGACCCATAACCCCTGCATACCTTTTTTCTACCATAAGGCCTCCCTGGCTTCTTATTTAGGTTCTATCTTTTGTAGATTCAGGTCTGGAAAGTACCTTTGCCCTGCCTTATGCTGTAGCAGCTTATACTGATGCGTTGTATCCTTACTCGGCTCGGGCTCTTTTGATTGATTCCAAAGCCTAGGATCAAGACTTTCGTTCCTGGTTTTGGTCAGAGAGGGCTTTCAACCTAGAATTCCTGGGCAAAGCATTTTCTTTTCCAAAGAGTTTCAAACCGCGCAGATAAAGCATCCGATTCAGCACCCGACGAAGCAGACGCTAGAGCAGCTACTAGAGAATCCGCAGACGCGGAAGTCTCAGCCGAACAAAGGCAGTCGATACCACAGGAGAATCAACCAAATCCATATCATAGGAAAGCAGAAAAAGAAAAGCTCTATCCTCCGCCGATGAATAAGTAACAACAAGGGTTGGCGGTTTTAGAACATATTAAAGAGCAGCCATAGGATGAAGCAGAGTAAGAATAAGAAAAGGAATGTTTAGGCTTTTTTGAACCAATAACAAAGAAAGTGGGTAGCAGGTGTGGTGTAGTAAAAGGGGTTTCGAAGCTTGTGAGGATTCAGCTTCCAATTGAGTCGGTGTGTTAAGTATAGACTTTCCACATACATAAAGAGGGCTTTTTAGCCATTCGACGTTTTGTCTCTTTCCCAATGCTGCCATAAATATAAACAAGCGGCTAAGCCCCTGCTTGATAAACCAAAACAAAAATGCGGGTAGCTCGATCGATCACATGGCTTCGATTGGTTTCGGTCTAATCAATGAATGTATAGGGGTCCACCTAATCTTTCCGCAGGTACGATCTAGACGACCACATTCCTGTTGGGCTAACTCGCCCAATCAATCCAATGGCTTCGCCCGTTCCAGTCCCGTTAGAGAGATCCAAAACTGGATCGGAGCCTATAGATCGATCCCGCGTCTATTCGTTCTCTGACCAGTTCCATATACAGGGACCATGTGCCACCAATAGCAAAACAACTGGCGGCCGAATCCAATGCCAGTCCCAGCAGTGGACTCCATTGACCGAGTATAGGCGCCATTCCGCCCGGATTGGTTGTTGCTGTTGGGAGACTGAGCTTTATTGATATGATGGAAGAACCCCCGACGGCTAGGCATTTTGTCCTCCCCCCTACCGGTGCATCAATCCAGCGCATTTAGACCTGTCCTAGCGGAATGGACAAAACCCTATCTTGGTTGGAGAAAGCAAGTCCAGAGAGTCTGGTATTTTGTTGGTAATTCCACTATCACTTGAAAACTTTAAGAAAAACCTCCCTATGAAAGCCCTGTTGATAGATTCAGGCAAGCAAATATCAGACCTAAACCCGACTAGCTTCAGTTGCCTCCCTCTCTAAGCTAAGAAAGTATGAAACTCGTTCTTTCACTCAGACTTGCTCCTGCAGTGGTAGTCATCGGTGGCATATTGCCGAGAAGCGTCATCCTCGTTGATTGGGATAAGTTCTCGATTGGATCGGATCAGAAATCCATTTTTTTATTCGGTATGGATAAAGATCCAGTCATGAGCGATAGTTACAAGGACAGCTGACTACCGCTAAAAGTCAGGAAAAAAAGGTGGATGAAAGATAAGTGGGACTTTCAAGCAAGGCCGGCATGGGCTACGCGGGCCCCCAAGACCGTCCAATATCTTATATCGATCTTGGTTCCGCGTATCGCGCTTTATCGGGTGAGAGCAAGCAGGCCCAAAAGATGAGAACCTGCCCACAAGATGTAGGTGCCATTTGTGGCAAAAGCGAGGAACGAGTGACCGCAAAACCGCACCCTTGTCTAACGGATTGGGCTAAGAGAGGGGGAAGAGTTAGTCTTTCTGCCATCGATTACAGGCAAAGCACTTTGTGAGCATATATATCTGGTCATCCCTTTCATTTGAATTAGGAATCTCACATCCCGCTTTTTCCGCCTTTCCTGTCTTTGTTAGTCTTTAACCTTCTTTTAAGTCAGCCTAACAATAAGAAAGAGGGGTTTCCCCCTGTCGACTGGCAGGACTGGTTACTTAGAGCATTCCCCTCAGCTAACTTCACTCACTTGAAAGAAAGAGGTATTCCCTATAAAAAAAAGGCATTCATGAGCTTACCTGTAACTGGACTAACCTCGCCTTGCCCTAACTCTGCTCTGGACAGTTTCTTGTTCTCTCTATTTAAAAAGCGGATTAGCCTTGACTTCTAGGGCTTGAAGCCTTCTCTTCTCGCTCATTCCCGACTAATGGCAACCTTCACTAGTCCGGTATTCTTTTTTTTAACCAACTTCCATTTCAACCCTCATCAAATCCAGATACCAATCCAATGAGTTCGATCCATTAGGTTCTTCGATTTGTTCAGAAAAGAAACGAGAGACAAGAAAACATCTTTGATTACGATTAAAAAGAACAATCTCAAATAGACCAAGATCCAATTTCGGGGAATTTATTGGTGAACATATTCTTATTCTTATTCTTTCTGCCATAATCTCTTCGATCCCTTCATTTATGTGCCAGAATAAAGAGAGATTTGGTAGGAAAGTGTAAGAGACTTTTTTTTATATTAAAATCAAAGGGAGTGGGAAAGCAGCAGTAATTCTTTTGAAAAGCCCGGTTCTCTTTGTCTTCGAGCTTTCATTCCTCAATCCACTGTTTCGTTCCTTCATATACCTCCCCACCAATAGATAGAGACAAATAGGAATAACCGAACCACGTCTACAAAATGCCAGTACCACGCAGCTGCTTCAAAGCCAACGTGATGCTCCTTGGTCAGATGACCAAGATATTGGCGAATACCACATATGATCAAGAAAAGAGTACCTATAATCACATGAAAACCATGAAAGCCAGTTGCTAAGAAAAAGGTAGAACCATAAATACTATCCGAAATAGTGAAGGGTGCTTGATAATATTCCATTCCTTGAAAGCCAGTGAATACTAGAGCCAGTGAAACGGTAGCTACTAAAGCGTAAACTGCTCGTTTTTCCTTCCCCGCGAGTATAGCATGATGAGCCCAAGTTACGGCTGCTCCGGATGAAAGGAGAATAGGGGTATTAAGAAAAGGGATTTCCCAAGGATCTAAAACCCAAATCCCTAAAGGGGGCCAAATACCTCCGATCTCTACCGTAGGTGCCAAAGAAGAATGAGAAGAAGCCCGAAAAAAAGCAAAAAGGAACATAACCTCCGATACGATGAACGGAATAGAACCATATCGAGGTCCTAATTGTACGACTTTGGTATGATGTCCTTCCAACGTGGATTCACGTAGAACATCGCGCCACCATACAAACATGGTATATAGGATAAATATTAGGCCCAAACTGAGAAGTGTTGCACCCCCTTGAAATGAGTGCATGTACATCACACCTCCTACGGTGGTTGCCAAAGCTCCGAGTGAACCCGAAATAGGCCATGGACTTGGATCTACCAAATGATAAGAATGCCTCTGAGATTCAATCATAAACCACTTTGCCTCGGTTGTGTGTAAACCCCCCCCTTCACCCCCACCCCCTCAAGTGGTAAAGAAGGGCTCTTTTGGGTCTTATTCTATTTCTGACAGGACAAATAAATAGGAAGGGATGGTTCTTTCATTGCATTGATAGAAGTCTAACTAGAAAAAGATCTCTCTATTACTTTGAGAAGAGAATCGTTGGTTTGACCGACGAACTACGTGGGAAATATGAGTTGAGAGGATTTGATCTCTCTTCACTGCGCCTACCTATGCCCCACTGGAATCTTCGCTTGGCCGCCTACCAATGATGTCTTTCACTTTCAGACAATTCCTCGCGCATCGAAAAACGGCTAGTAAAGCGACCAGGGACCCACAGCCCACTTCCCTTTACCCCCAACCAACCACGAAAGAGAAAGAAGTCCCTGATGCGGGAAGAGTTACTTGCTTCGTAAGAAGCATTGAAACGGACTACGCAGACTGGAGAGCTTCAGTAGGGCAGACTAAACTAATATATACGACATAACGAGACAGATTCGATCCAGCCAAAAGCCTCCGCTTAATTGACTCTACACTATCGCCCCCAATTCTTTCATTTTCTTGGAGATGAGGACTAAGTGCTAGCGAGTGAATGTGCTTGCTGCAGGTGTAGTACCAGACGCGGAGGGTCTTATTCGTATAAGCTACTTTTTATTAAGCTTAACGCCCTAATCCCTATCTAGTCTTCTAACGTTCCCACCTCTTTATTTTTTTGACTTTATTTAAAAAAAGATAGGAAGAAGAGATGGCATGGATAAGATCTTGATATGGCTGGCTGCGGTGGGTCCCAAATTTGACTTCTTCCACATAAGACTCGTATTTCTTAATAGAAAGAAGTTTCCCATTACGGTAGAACAAAAAGCCCCTAATCTCATCCCGTTTGCTCTTTTGAGAAAGCTCATCCCGGGAATACCCGTCGGAGAGCAGAGCTTTCTCAATGGCCCTTTCTATTTGGACTTGTGCCAAAAGCACTTTGTCTTTCTTCTCTTCCGACAACCCCACAAAATGAAACCCCGCGCGCTCATCTAGTTCGGCGCGACGAGTGTTGTCATCCAGTAAAGTATGGGAAAGGTCAGGGGCGGGGGGCTCTGCAGGGTTAACGGACGACTGTGAGCTGGCGCCCACGTCGTCCATGTCCATACAAGAGGCGAAGGGAATTAACCAAGCAAGGATGGTATCTAAATCAAAATCAGATACCAACGAATACATTCCATTTTTTAACATACAAAGCAAGATAGTCAAAAAGAATCCACGAAAAACGATACGAGAAATTCGAAAGAACTCATATACGGAACGAGGGCGACCCGTGGAAATACATCGGTTTCTTACTCGTGCAAAGGAACTATTTCTTGGCAACTTGGACAACTTATAACGAAGTTTGTCCCGCATATCACTAGGAAGATCGGAATCTTTACAAAAGGCTTTATAAAGCTTTCGTCTCAATTCATATTTAGCCGCGAGCAATCTGCGTTTGTTATCTCGTATATTTCGCTTCTCCGACATCTCTGACTTAGCTTAGTTTCTCCCTCATCTTTTTGCAAAAAGCCGCTCCACGGTGGTAAAGTCTCATCTTGTGTGTTGGCCGAAGTTACAATAGTCACATTGAACCCTCGAATATGTTCGAAGATCTCGAAATGATCTTCCAGTTCCGGGGAGAATTCGCAAAACTCCGTTTCCATCGAGAATTGAATGGAGTTTTCCCGTATTTCGACCGGAGAATCTAACAGAGACATTACTGTCGAGATTCTGACCGAAAAATTAGACATTCCATGCCCTCGGAGAGTGCTTTGTCGTGCTAGGTCACTGACATATCCTTTTTCTTTATTTGACCCCAAGAATGGATTGGATCGAAACGACTTTCCTGTCGAACCCCTTTGTGTCTGTATGAATTTCTGACCGCGCGGAATCTCCATAGCCAATTTTCCATTTTTGATTATGAAATCATAGGGTGCCTTTGGTACTACTCTTATTTCACACGATCCAGGAACTTCCATAACGTTGGCGTGATTCAGTTTGAGCAACGGATCCTGACGTGATACATCTTCGTAATGAAAATGGAGTGGAAACATAGTGATGAGAAATCCAAATTCCCTCCAGACACTCCGAAAAGCCTGTAGCTGATGGAGTAGGACTAGTGTTTTGATTGTTTGTTGTGGTTGGTTGTTGACCAACAGAAGTCAAGAATGGGATGGGAAAAAAGGCGGCACAAAGGAAAGGTATGCAGAAATTCGGAATGAGCCCACCTACGCACTATGAAAAATGTTCTCACTATTGTATCTTGACCTTCGCTGCACACTTTGCCATATATTGATTTGTCCTATTATTGTCTGCGTGCTAGCGGATAGAGAACAACTTGAGGAAAAGTCAAAAGCATTTACCGCGCTCAGCAAGACGAATCTTCTTTCTATACATAATTTTGATAACCAGACGACTTCTCTGCCCTATCGGTCCTCTACCCGCTAAAACCCTCTCTATACCGGTCAACTATCTTCGTTCCTAACTAAACGACGCTTTCCCTCCTTCTTTTTCTCTTGGGCATCTCAATGTTCATGCAATGCATTCTTTTCGATCTTGTACTTGAACCTTCACTTTTTGACACTGAAGACCAAGCCAATCTCGACAAAGTGAAAAGTGGAATCGATTCGATCATGAAAGTCGGATAGCATTTATCGCCGCGTTGATCCGACCTACGTTAACAGCTTTCTTCTCTTATTTTATTGTTAGTTACAGGGGCAGACCACTCACTATAGTGACTTTCTCTTATATATATAATAATAGAAAAAAAGAGACACCAATGATAGATGTAACACTCAGCCAATCTGGAAAGTGGAGTAGAATCAATCAACTGGCATACCTTGAATCTAACCGACAATCCTTTCTTTCTATTCACTCCCAAGGTCGATGGGTCTCATAGCAAACCAGTCATTCATCCCGCTAGTAAGAATCTTGGATCTATCTGGGTTATGGCCTGTCAGGCCTCGTTTTACCCTGTCTCGAATGCGTCTCGGTTCCATCCCATCCACACCACGCCCTTGTTTCTCCCGCTAGAGCTTGCCTAGCTGTCCTCCGCCGACGGAAACCCGTTTAGGCTCGTTTGTTTAGCAGAACAAATAAGACTTTCAACCGAAATCCTTTCTTTCAATTACGTTGATGAGCTGGCTGCTGTGTATTAGTATTTTTTGACATTGTTAGTCGGTACGGAATAGTTGCTGCCAAAAAAAAGGACCTCCATCCTGTAGTTATATTGATATATATTTACGACTTGAAATTGATTGATATTGAATGCTGTTCTTTTTGGTTTTCGCTCTCATCTAATAGATTCGCATGGGACGTAATATCAGAGCGCAACATCTGCTCTTTCTAAGTGGTATTTTTGCGAAAGGGCAATCCCAATGCCCCATAAAAGAGCTTAAGCTTTCGCTGTCGTTACAAACCAGTGGGCGAGATAAGAAACTTACTAGCCATATACACCAAACAAGCTAGCCACAGCAAGACCAACAGCTTTATGCGCAGAGGAAAACCAGTGAAAGCGGAGATATAGGCTATGAAACGAGGTAACGATTGAACAGGAATCTCCAACTCCATAATCATCGAAAAAGGCATTTATTTTAGCAGCCTGTCAAAAGCCTTTCTAAAGCGGTCTCCCGAGAATACGTTCGATTGGGTGCCTTATATATACTTCAATATACTTATTTCTTTTTTGGGGAGAACTGATGGAATCTACTCTCATCAGGGAAGTACTCAGGTTCAAATCCTGGGTGATCTCAATGGTGTGTATTGTCAGTCCCGGTATAGAACTGATCGAGATGTTGAAGTAAACCCTAAGTTGCCCAACGCCTTGCGCGGGGCGTTGTCGGCCGGTTGCCTGTATCAACGTAAGATCCTCCCTACCCGACTGCCCGATAACATCCACGTACTTATACGCAAAGCTGCACTTCCCGCGCTATTCCGTGGTTCAGTAAGAGAAGGCGATCCCTTCTCAATACCTTACCGGGATATTTCCCCTTGAAGTTGAAGAGGATTCATGCCTCGAATGCGCTCTTTTCATAGTAAAAGATATCCACGCACAGAGACTAGGCTACACATGAAAAGGAAAGGGCCACGAGAAGCGAGAAGCTACTCCAACTGGAAATGAATAGACTGGAACTGGATCGCTTGTTGTAGAAGGAATGTCACTGGCTAGAAAGGATAAGGAAGAAACCGCCATCGAATACCTATAACCACTCCGCTTTCAAGCCCCCTTTTTTCACTGACAGGAACTGCATTCGATCGTATGGACGTCTGAACCCTACCTATTGGCGCGTATCGACCTACTAAAGGAATTACAGACAGAAGCAAGGCCTTCGAAATCTAAGGCAGAAGAAAGGGATAGAGATTCATCTGTAACGTATTACCTACTCTCCAACTACAACTCCAACCGCAGGGAATAGCGTAGGATAGAGAAAGACTTCCACTCTATATCCTCTAAAAAATGTAAACCCTGAGAATAGGGCTATCTATTAATAGCTACTTGCCAATTCATTTGAAATGGGCCTTGCCTGAGTGACTCATACCTAAGGCCGAGGAAGGAAAGGCATGAAGTTCTCCCCCTATCGCTATCGCTCTAAGTCTAAAGACCCTATCGGGCGAGCGTCTTCAATCCTCTCACTTCGCTCGAGCGACTACACGTACCTCGAGCATGGAGAGGTCTTGTCTTTCCTGGGGTTACCCCGGATGACACACCTCAATGTACCGTTAGACATCAGACTTATGGCCTATCTATCTAAACTAAAGGGCGCCAATGAGTAGTGGAGTACTTACTGTCGGCACGACCGGTATCGCCGCTGTCTTGTTTATCAATAGGACAGTTGTGGTACCTGAATGCTTGATGGAAAACTCGCCCAGAAATGGGTGGTGGGATCTCCTCCTTTCTATTTACGCTGGGAACTTCAATCAAAGCCTAAGCCGGTCACCGGGTAGTTTAAGAGATAGTTTGATCCCTATTGAATGAAGAAGAAAGAATCGATTCTAAGCACAACAACTGGACACTTGAATTGAAATAGCGTAATAAAAGAGATCAGCATCTTCTTGTCTGTCTCTGCTTTTCTTTTCTATAAGTAGAGGTAGGAAGTTACTTGATCAACCGGTAATCTTTCTCTTTCTTTCCTTCTCCAGCAGCACCTATCGGTACAGCAACTTCGTACCTATCCCTATCGGGGGAGGCTTGAGCTAGAGCAAAGTCTTCTGCTTTACGCCCTAAGCAGACCAAGCTTCCTTAGCGTACTGAGACTACCTATTCATAAGAAGGACAGTCTCAACCCTTGAGTACGAAAGTAGGCTCTTCCTTTATTAGATAACGCTATTATTCCCATCTCGGGAGAAACAGAAAGAAGTACGTTGACGACAACAGATTCTATAGCTGGGGATCTTGCTAACAATGAAACTCCTAACCTTAAATCATATAACAGGGGCTTTCACTCCTTCTGGCCATTGAAAGCATTCCAATTGCAGCTTCTTCTTAGGATTCGTTAAAAGAACATTCCCCTAATCTAATGCCATGGCCTTCGCTCTAGTTATGCTACTAATGCCCGTACTCCAACAGCTAAATCGATGGCATCGCTTATTCCCTCAAGCCTTCCAAGATCGGATTCATCCCTTCCTCTCAGGTTCCTTCACTTAGAGTAGTGAGTCTAGTGAAAGCCGAATCCTAAGAAGAAGGTACGGAAGCTGGGATAACCACTTTATACGATAACGATACCATTCACAGCGGAACAAGAAGAATCACACTCGACTCAACTTGTGAGCTATCGAGTAAGTAGCGGCCTTTAGAGCTGGGATAAGTAGGGTAGCAGCTAAGATTAAGGCCTCTCCTCAACCGAGACATAGAACTCCTAGCTCTGGAGCTGATTGAATTGATTCTTTTAACAGCTACCGAGTCTTCTCCTCGCTCACTGAACTCCCCCCAATCTAGTCTCAGGTCAAGAGATAAGAGCGATGGCATACCTTGAGTCACTCGCTTCCATTGGGCGAACTTTCATCTGTTCTCTTTCAGCATTTATGGTCAAATGAACCACCTTGCTTATCACAGTTAGGTCGATTTTATTTGATCCTCATCTCGTTCAGTTTTGATGGCCGCTAGTTCCTTTATTACGTCGTTCAGTTCAAAGAGTCATTCGGGTATCTGCTTTCAATGTTTGCTAGTAAACAGTGGTTGTCTCCTTGATACCCTCTCGCCCTTACATACAACGTATTTGAGTGCTTTTTAGTAATATGATACGCTGTGAAGTGAAGAGTCGACAACTGCAGATAGGCCTCTCCCCCCAATGCAAGGAAAGGAATGTTCCCTACCTATCCGGCACCTTTTACTGGAAGCTAGTCCTTCCCTGCTCTTGAATAGCGTAGTTGTAAAATCCTCTCCTTTCTTCGTTGCAGAACTCCCTTTCTAGAAGAAAAGAAAGGGTCTACGCTCACTTATTTCTTAATAAATGTATTAGGACCTCTCTTTCATTTCTCAAGGCAGATGATTTGGACGATTCCAATACGTTTATCTCCGAGCTAGTCAGTCTGTTCCTCTCGCTATCGGTCAAGCAACTATGTACCTTTCAGTCGGTAAAGTGGCTTCGCTCTTTCCCCCGCGCATTCCCCTAGCAGTGGATTCTCCAACTTTTGCAAGAGTAAGAGTGGAACCACAAGTCGAAGGTTCCAGAACCAATGAAAGAGAAAAACCTAGTTCTCAAAGGCTAGGAACTCCGGATATGAGATTGGACTAGACTGGGCTAAAACTTTTTATAGTTCATGAGATCAAGTAGAACCGCTTACTTACTAATTACTTAACACTAAACATCGTCACTCTCGAGCGAAGGTGGTATGGAATTGACGATACTTAATACTTTAACTAAAAACTAAACGAGCGGGATACATATGATACCACACCTAAAGACTCCTGGAACGCATTTATGCCGGATCTGATTGAACTTGCAGGAGTAATACAAGTTTTTCAGAGAAAGAAGAGATTCTCTGTGCCATGAAAACAGGCTTTCCCCGTAGATAGGTTGTTAATTTACTCTCCCTTCCATCAGTCAGTCCCTATAGAAAAGAGATAGGAAAAGTAATTTAGACACTTCGCGAAGGAGGAGAGGATTGACTTGCTTTTCAGCTGGAATGGTCCTTGGACGCTTCTGGGAATGAAAGGGTATAAACATACGAAGAAGCTGAATCCGCATTAGCAGACACTGGGGAATCCCCAACTAGAGAATGAGCTCTTCTTCATCCGTCGAAGGAGAAGTCTCATCCGAAGCATTCCGAGATCAAAAGAAAAGAAAGAACTAAACTTGTTCAAGTCAGTCTAGTCAACTCCCCTCACTCTATCGAGTCAGTAATCCATTCCCTTCGAATCTAAGGCTCAATGATGGATCCGGGCGCTTTCCAGAGGCGAAGACTTAAACTGATATCACCTGGCTCCGGGTGGACCATACTCCACCTTTCGTCCAGTGGGTAGCTCCTGCCCCTAGCTCAGACTTCTACTTAAAAAAAAAGGTGGTTGGACCTATGCCTACTATGTCTGTGAGGAAGTTGGGCTTCTAATCTTGATTAACCGGGTGACTCGTGGGATGAAATAAGAGTTCATTCTGGATAGCATGGCCTGGGCTGGCGATCTGGGATCTATTCTAAGTCTCCTAGTGGTGGATGGTAAAGGGCAATGTCCGGTTCTGCCAATAGATGTCTTTGCTCCGTCCCCCTTCTTGTTGGTTGGCACAAGCCCTTGTAGTAGTCCAGTCTTTCCTCCCCGACGGTCCTACGTATGAAATTTAAACGGGGATCAGAGCAAAAAAAGGCCCTTTTCCTTTCTACTATGCTTTGAGCCGCTTCCAGGAATGGTAAGACTTGCCTTTGCCCTTACTCTATTAATAAGTAAATTCCCTTGGTGTTCACTCTAGTTCCTAACTCATTTACGCTGTAGGCATAGAGCTATTGGAATGCTTTCATAGGCTAGGGGGGGGATAACTCTGAATTAAGTAACTAAGCCCCAAGGCTAGCGAAGGGAAAGGAAGTTACAATTAGGGCAACAACTCCTGACTCGAGGGTGAGAATAGGAATCGAATAGATTTGAATCAGAAATGCACTTAGAGAGAGGCTGAATAAACCTGAAGAAGGGCTACCAAACGTTAGCAAGGCAAGGTTCGTTCGGAGCGAAGAAAAGAAGGAAGCAGTCCTTCCGCTGCACGAGCATCGACAAAGAGAGAGTTAGATCAATTAGCCAATCCAATCACCAGAAAGAGCGAAAGGGAGATGAGAAGGAAAATCAAAGAAATAGAAAGCACTCAGAATCCCATCCCAACTGACCCAGATAGCATATAGTGAAGTAGATGCTTCATTCTTTCCAAGAAATATATCCCCAAGAGGTGTATGCATTCAGTAAAGATGAAGTAAGCATGTCCCTTCTTTGGCAAAGGCTACTCGCTCGCGGTAGACTTTGCTAGCTTTATTGCTGGCTCTAAGCCTACCTCCTTTACTACATCCGGCTAACCGCCTGCCTGTCTTTACAGAAGAAGCAGTGCAGTAAGCGTCTCCGGACATAGAAAGTAGGCAATCACTTTCACTTCGTTAGCGGTGTAGGTTTCAGTCGTAGTTTCTGGTATCGACACAGACAGTGGGAAATCTCTATACGATTGAAGTCAGTGTGCAAGACAAAGTCTAGTTTTGACTTTGAGTTCCTCTTTGAATAAAATAACATAAAATAAGCATTCCACAGTCGTAGGTACTCAATTCAATTGGATTGAACTGCTTGAGCTGGAGCTTTGGACTCGACGAGGGGGTGCTTGCCCTATTTAGAGTCTCTTCCATTCTCTCTTAACCAGACAGATAGACAAATAGGCAATCCGATTTAGAGATTATGGCTTCCTCACTATCAGCAAGCTCCCACAGGCGATGAATTCCGACTTCTTCGCTTTGTAGCCCGTATAGAGTGAACTATTCCTTCCTTTGAATTGTTTGGGAGTAGCTATATTCATTCAAGCAAGATAGCTTGCGGATTCTGTTCATAGAGAGCCCCATTCCTCACTCACAAGCTCTTTCTCAGCCCCAGGTTGAACCTAACGAGTGCATTCAGTTTCATGTCCCAAAATAAGTGGAAATTGAAAGGACGTACAATCGGCGAGAAATGAAGTTCCTTTACTTAGGGCTTTAAGCCCTTCTTGCCCTAAGTCTAATCCCTAATCATGCGCAACACATGGACTTTAAGTCCTGGCTTTCAGGATTGGATGCTCTTTTGAGACAGCTTTCAATAGAACATAGAGCTCTGCCCTTCTGGCTGTCCTAACGAGTTCACTGCCTTAATCCCTTCAACGGAACAGTTA
>NW_028196824.1:5000-42500 GCF_037176805.1 Vigna unguiculata
CCTTCTGTTAAGCCCCGATCAATGAACCTACAAAACCCTTCAAATTGTATCTGATTCAATCCAGGTAGTGTAGACATTTCTTCATTTTCACTCCCAAGCATTTTCAATTTCCCCGTGAATTTTATCGAAAAATATTCCACGATTTGCTGTCATGCTTCATCAAATCACATGAATCCATTTAGCAATATTGGAATTTCTATTCTTTATACTGAATTACATGAAATCTTACCTAATCCCGTGTATCAAATATTTCTTAGTGTATGAAATACCTATTATGAAAAGAGAAAGAAATATTAGAATTTGATACTCAACTTCGAAGGAATTTGCAACAAAACAAACAGATAGAATCGAAAGTCTAATCTAAAAAAGGATTGGAAATTTCTACGGGCATTTCAATATTTTTTTTAGGAATCTAAAAAAATGCATTTCATTTCTATCATTATTATGATATTACATATTCAAATTCAATTGGATACAAAAAAAAATCCATTCGAAATTGTCAAGAAAAGATATATTTTGAAGTGAAGTATTTTGGAGAGAATTGGGGAGAATATGATTAGAGTATGTTATGTGTAATGTAATAAGGCTTGTATTTTTGAAACATGCATATATTTAACTGCAGCTATAGATCTGTCTCTAACTTTATTGCAGTCATATTTGTTCAGGATAACAAACACATAACATGTTGTGTGAATTTTTACAAATTTTCTATTGAAAATTGTAAAAAAAGAATAAGCACGATAATTTCTTGAAAATACCGTATAGTATTGGTATTCTATATCTATATAGATATGGATAAGATACTCGATTAGATAATATCTGTGTAACAGATCAAATTGATATTCTAGGGTTTACATATATTGAAAGTTGCTGTTATAATTAGAATGAACAAAGTTAAAAAAAAAAGCAATATTGATTGGTTATGTATCAATTTTTATTTTCTGATCTCATTAAGAAAAAAAAATTTCTATTCAAATATTCAAGAATAATTCATAAAAGAATAGTTAACGGTTGCGATTTGTCTCAAGATTGTTTTTCAATTTTTCAATAGAAAGAAAAGGGGGGAGTATTCTCAAAAACTTCATATCTATATTTTTATTGGCGGCATGGCCGAGTGGTAAGGCGGGGGACTGCAAATCCTTTTTCCCCAGTTCAAATCCGGGTGTCGCCTGATCGATAAGAAACTGTAAATGAAAGATTATATTACGTTTTTTTAGAAAACTTTTTTTCCAACAGAAGCAAGCGAGGGAAAAGGAGTCTTGAGAATTGCGTTTGATTCGAAATTATAAGCATCAGTAGCTTAAAAAATGTTGTAAATATTTTTGTCTCGAATTCAAGGAAAGATTCTAGTAGTGAAAAGGAATCCATAAATTTAGAAATGATAGTTCGTTCACTACACAACTATTGTAGTGTCTGTCTCCTGACTGGGTCTTTTATTAGATTGGATTAAGAATAAGTCGGATAGGAAAGTCCATTTTTAGGTAGAGAAAAGGCAGAAGAAAAACCTTCTATACAGACTAATTTAAAGTTTATGAGTGCTTCCACATTTTATCAATATTATTTATTTAGATCAATTCTATTTAATAGCTTTAATTTAGCTAATTCGCTTTCGTAATATTCAAAAAAAGTATTCTTTAGATTTTCATATTCTATATTCTAATAAAATTAAAAAGTTTTGATTCTAAAATCGAATAGAAAAGAAAAAAAGTTTTTTTAATTATTTTAGAGAACGAATTGGGAGACATTTAAGGGACTATTTCAAATAGAAAGAAGAGTATAAGTATGCAAATGAATCTGTCTTGATTCTTTTTTTATGAAATCCTTAAGGAAATGATAAAAGAGAAATCTTAATATTCCCACCTGGTAGTAACATTCATTGACTTATAACTTCCTATAATTTTTTTATGTTTAATGTTTTATGATTTTACTAAAAATAATCAAAAAAAACTTTTTAGATGTTCTAATAACTAATAAATAGAATGAATTCTTGTTTTTCGTGAATGATGTTAGCCCAGAATCCTTTTTTTGACTCTGTAATAGCAATTCCACTATTATAGTATAGTATTTTTAGCGAATAATACAAAAAAAAGAATAGAATAAAAAATTTGAAAAAATAATGAAATAGTTCCTTCATATTTATAGAGATAGGAGACAAAATTTACATGGATATAGTAAGTATTGCTTGGGCTGCTTTAATGGTAGTTTTTTCATTTTCCCTTTCCCTCGTAGTATGGGGAAGAAGTGGGCTATAGGGATACTATTGAGTTAAGGGATCCAAGTAACCTTGTTGATTTCTACCTGAATTTTTGAATTTCGAAACTATTGAATGAAAATATTTCATTTAAACTAATACTAATTAATTGAGTTCAAATAGAAAATCTATCTTGATTCTATTATATTTTAGTAGTGTAATGTATTCTATGTATCTTATAGGAATTGAAAATACTCTTTCAATCAAACAAAATATTTTCATTATTCCCATATTCCTATTTTGAGAAAAACAAGGGAATCAAAAAGAAGAAGAAATGGATTCCTATTCCAATCAAATTTTTCTTAAAAATTTCTATTTCGATGAACTGGACGCTTAACCTGGTTATATAGATATATATATATATGGAAAATGGCGGACCGTGTAATAACCATTCCTGTTTTTTTTACCCCCTTTTTTTCCTAAGATACCGGAATTGTTTGTAAAAAAGAATCTGAAAAAAAAAATTGGACGCAATTCTCAGATAGTAGAAATCAAATTGATTTCTACTATCTGGATTACGCTGATTGTACGATCATTTTTTTAAATCATTCATAAAAATGAAGAAATCATATTTCAGTGAAATTAGTCACTTTTACTTACCGTTTTTACATAAATTATAAGTAAAAAAGCAGTAGGAACTAGAATAAACAGTGGCAGTAGCAATAAATGCGAGAATATTTACTTCCATAATCTTTATTATGTTCTATTTCTCTTAAATTTCTAAAAAAAAAATTCGGGATTTAATCCCATAGAAATGTTCAATCTTTCAACAATGGTATAAATTGGATTTCAATGATATCAAATCGGATCAATATCATGAATCACAAAATCTGAGCTATCAAATCAACTCATGAATAGTATAACATAGGAAGATCTTTTATCCATACTAAATAAAACAAAAAAAACATTTATCTTGATGAAAGTCCAAAATCCCTTTCCTTCCTTTTTCGGCGAAACAAATGAAAAAGCAGGGGGGGGCCCCAAATATAATTTTGTTTATCAATTTGATTCCCTACAAATACACAAAAAAGGAATTTATTTTTTATTTTTTGGATTTATATCCAACGGGATTGACGGGGCTCGAACCCGCAGCTTCCGCCTTGACAGGGCGGGTTGCTCTGACCAATTTGAACTACAATCCAGGGAAAGGGGGTGTACTGTATAAATATTTTTACGGACCGTTTCTGTCAAACCTTTTCTTTTTCTATTTCGGATTCGAACCTTTTTGTTGTAAATGAAAAAAAGCGCATTTTTTTATATATTGATATGTATATCGATATCCACTTAGTGAGATCGACACAAATTACTCGTAATCCGTTTCTTATTCTTATTCTATTAACAAATCGATTGAAAATTGAATCAATGAAAAAAAAATATTTTTTTTTTCAATTTTTCCTTTTATTTTTCTACTTACAGATCTTGACATGAATACCGATTATTAACAAGATTTTGAATTTGTGGAAAGAAATATGGAATACAGAAAAAAAAGAATAACCTTAGATATGTTTAATATTTTGATTCTTCCGTATCATAGCACATCAGTCATTTCCAGAGAACTATAAATGGGTTATAGAATTTCATAGTGGATCGGCAAATTCTTGGGCCGAGCTGGATTTGAACCAGCGTAGACATATTGCCAACGAATTTACAGTCCGTCCCCATTAACCGCTCGGGCATCGACCCAGCACAATAGGAAGAATACATTTCAGTTTTTATTGAAAATTTTTGATCAACTTCCTTTCGTAACACCCTACCCCCCAGGGGAAGTCGAATCCCCGCTGCCTCCTTGAAAGAGAGATGTCCTGAACCACTAGACGATGGGGGCATACTTGCCCGACCGCCATTATACTACGTTCATAGTATGAACAGTTTTTTGCAATTGTCAATATAAGATATGATTCGATAAAAAAAAATATTTTTCGTTCTTTCATAATTCCATAGAAATTTTTTATTAATCATTTATATTTCTAAATTTTTTTATTCCAGTCATAATAAGAAAAAAAAGAAGTAATGTTCCAATAAAGAGAAAATTCTTCACAGGAATGATTCGTTTGTTGCAAAGGACGAGAGGTTAAAACTTCATTTCTATCATTTATTACTAATACTAAGATTCGATAGGTAGATTTATATCTAATACTAAGAAAAAAAACTTTGGAAATAGAATTTTTCAATAAAAAAATAAAAATTTGGTTTAGGGGACAGAACATATTGAATCCATTTTATCAATGATTCGATTTTATCAATGTTTCGATGAAATATTTTATTTTGTGAGTACATTTATGTATCAATAAAAAGAATTTAGTGTTATGATTAGAATGACTTCAAGAATCCATTTTGAAATAATATATTTGATATGGATCAAATCCAATCTTAATCAATTCTTTTTTTTAACTATATTCTATTCACTAGGTAAATCCAATTTTTTGTTCTTTGATGAGTCATTATACAAATAATAGATATTGATGTACATGTATTCTAATCCCATTTATATCATTTAATTTATATAATTTATATAAATTTATAGAAATAATTTATATAATTTATAGAATAAGTATACACAGTAACAAATATATGTACTAGTCATGCTAGTTCCCTTATTTAGAATTGAAAGAAAGAAAAAGGGCCCTTTTAACTCAGTGGTAGAGTAACGCCATGGTAAGGCGTAAGTCATCGGTTCAAATCCGATAAGGGGCTTTTTACTTTTTTTTTCAAAAGCAATAGTCTTTCTATTTGAAGGAAGAATAAAAAGATTCTTGATATTTTGAAAAAGTTTCTATTTGTAATAAAAAAGAAAAAGTGTAAAATTCAATAATGGAAAAATAAAAAAAGTAAGTGACCTAACCCGTTGAATTATATTATATCTACTATTCTGATATTCAAATTTGATAAAGATTCAATTCGAACAATTTTTTTTCTTTTTAAGACTTTTTTCGTTTAGACTCCCTAAGAAACTCTGAATATTTCCAATGAAATCTTCTTGTTTCTGAACTAAGAAAAAGGTTATGCCTTTTCTTTACTCAGAAGGGCCTTAATACGAATTTCAAGTTCCACCAAACAAGTTTTTTTAAAATTAAAATGAAAACATATTTTTTTCCATAAATTTCTATTATTTCTATAAGATTAGATAGAATCTTATAGAAATAATAGAAAAATACATAAATTATGTCTTCACATATCAAATAGTTTCTTTTCATATCGATGTGTACGATATTTTTCCAGCAATTCTATATATGAGACAAAAACTTTCAATTACAGTTTTTTTCTTTTTATTATAGTATTTATAAAAAAAAATGAAATACTAAAGAAAAAACTGTAAATGAAATAGAAATTTAGAAAACCTATGATCCTACCAGTAGTTTCCTAGACAAAATAGAAGTCAATTCACAACCAAACTTCAAGAATAAGTTTCTTTGATGAAGGAGAGAAATATGTCTGAAGATCCGCTAGGTATAAGAAGTGAAACAGGGGATCATTTGTTTCTTGAACAGTTCTGAAAAAAAAATTTCTATCGGATTTTGGAGTCATAGCAGATTTTATGATTGATGACTTGGAAGATTTTTAAGAATAGATAAGGAATAACCACATCGAGTTCATGATTTGCCCTAGATATCAATAGACCCATAAATGATTTTTTATTCGAAACCGATTAGAAAACAAGGGAAAGTATACTTATATATTCTATATATATATAGAGAGAGAAATGAATAGAGATAAATGATCAAGGTCCGTCCCATCTCTGAAAATGCTCTATGAGGTGTTGGGAAATGGTTGAAGTAGTTGAATAGGAGGATCGCTATGACTATAGCTCTTGGTAAATTTACCAAAGATGAAAATGATTTATTTGATATTATGGATGACTGGTTGCGGAGGGACCGTTTCGTTTTTGTGGGTTGGTCCGGTCTATTACTCTTTCCTTGCGCCTATTTCGCCTTGGGGGGTTGGTTTACAGGTACGACCTTTGTAACTTCATGGTATACTCACGGCTTGGCAAGTTCTTATTTAGAAGGCTGCAACTTCTTAACCGCTGCAGTTTCCACTCCCGCTAATAGTTTAGCACACTCTTTGTTGTTACTGTGGGGTCCTGAAGCACAGGGAGATTTACCCGTTGGTGTCAGTTAGGCGGTCTGTGGACTTTTGTTGCTCTCCACGGTGCTTTCGGATTAATAGGTTTCATGTTACGTCAATTTGAACTTGCTCGATCTGTTCAATTGCGACCTTATAATGCAATCGCATTCTCAGGTCCAATTGCAGTTTTTGTTTCTGTATTCCTTATTTATCCACTGGGTCAGTCTGGTTGGTTCTTTGCTCCAAGTTTTGGTGTAGCAGCTATATTTCGATTCATCCTCTTTTTCCAAGGATTTCATAATTGGACATTAAACCCATTCATATGATGGGAGTTGCTGGTGTATTGGGCGCTGCACTACTATGCGCTATTCATGGTGCAACCGTAGAAAATACTTTATTTGAAGATGGTGATGGCGCAAATACATTCCGTGCTTTTAACCCAACCCAAGCTGAAGAAACTTATTCAATGGTTACTGCTAATCGCTTTTGGTCCCAAATCTTTGGGGTTGCTTTTTCCAATAAACGTTGGTTACATTTCTTTATGTTATTTGTACCAGTAACTGGTTTATGGATGAGTGCTCTTGGGGTAGTCGGTTTGGCCCTGAACCTACGTGCTTATGACTTCGTTTCTCAAGAAATCCGCGCAGCGGAAGATCCTGAATTTGAGACTTCTACCACAAAAAATATTCTCTTAAACGAAGGTATTCGTGCGTGGATGGCAGCTCAAGATCAGCCTCATGAAAACCTTAATATTCCCTGAGGAGGTTCTACCACGTGGAAACGCTCTTTAATGGAACTTTAGCTTAACTGGTCGTGACCAGGAAACTACCGGTTTCGCTTGGTGGGCCGGGAATGCCCGACTTATCAATTTATCTGGTAAACTATAGGGGCCCATGTAGCCCATGCTGGATTACATAGTATTCTGGGCCGGAGCAATGAACCTTTTTGAAGTGGCTCATTTCGTACCCGAGAAGCCCATGTATGAACAAGGTTTAATTTGCTTCCCCACCTAGCTACTCTAGGTTGGGGAGTAGGTCCTGGGGGGAAGTTATAGACACTTTTCCATACTTTGTGTCTGGAGTACTTCACTTAATTTCCTCTGCAGTATTGGGCTTTGGCGGTATTTATCATGCACTTCTGGGACCTGAGACTCTTGAAGAATCTTTTCCGTTCTTCGGTTATGTATGGAAAGATAGAAATATAAATGACTACAATTTTTGGTATTCACTTAATCTTGTTAGGTATAGGTGCTTTTCTTCTAGTATTCAAGGCTCTTTATTTTGGAGGTATATATGATACATGGGCTCCGGGGGGGGGAGATGTAAGAAAAATAACCAATTTGACCCTTAGTCCAAGTAATCTATTTGGATATTTATTAAAATCGCCTTTTGGGGGCGAAGGGTGGATTGTTAGTGTGGACGATTTGGAAGATATTATTGGAGGGCATGTATGGTTGGGTTCCATTTGTATACTTGGTGGAAATCTGGCATATCTTAACCAAACCCTTTGCATGGGCTCGGCGTGCACTTGTATGGTCTGGAGAAGCTTACTTATCTTATAGTTTAGGTGCTTTATCTGTTTTTGGTTTTATTGCTTGTTGCTTTGTCTGGTTTAAATAATACCGCTTATCCTAGTGAGTTTTATGGGCCCACTGGTCCAGAAGCTTCTCAAGCTCAAGCATTTACTTTTCTAGTTAGAGACCAACGTCTTGGGGCTATGTAGGATCTGCTCAAGGACCTACAGGTTTAGGTAATATCTAATGCGTTCCCCGACTGGAGAAGTTATTTTTGGCGGAGAAACTATGCGTTTTTGGGATTTGCGTGCTCCTTGGTTAGAACCTCTAAGGGGTCCTAATGGTTTAGACTTGAGTAGACTGAAAAAAGATATACCAGCCTTGGCAAGAACGTCGTTCTGCGGAATATATGACTCATGCTCCTTTAGGTTCATTAAATTCCGTGGGTGCGTAGCTACAGAGATTAATGCAGTCAATTATGTTTCTCCTAGAAGTTGGTTAGCTACTTCTCATTTTGTTCTAGGATTCTTTCTATTTGTAGGCCATTTATGGCACGCGGGAAGAGCTCGCGCAGCTGCCGCAGGATTTGAAAAAGGAATTGATCGCGATTTTGAACCTGTTCTTTCCATGACTCCTCTTAATTGAGACGTGAGATCCAATGAAGTAGAAATCCCTTTTTTTTACTATAAATATTTGGTTGAGTAGAGCGAGTCGTAAAGAAGAATTTATATTTCCTATTTTCTTAGTTTCTATCGAATCTTTTTTTCGGGATGTTGAGGATATATAGCCCAGTCCGAAAAAAAGATTCGATAGAAACTAAGAAAATAAACAAATCTATTCATCGAGAAAAAGGAGAGAGAGGGATTCGAACCCTCGATAATTCTTTGTTTCAAACTATACCGGTTTTCAAGACCGGGGCTATCAACCACTCAGCCATCTCTCCAAAAGCTAATATATATATTTTTTTATCTTTATTCCACTGAGTAGACCATGAGTATTTGAATTGATACCCTTTTATCGACCCTAGGAAAGATATTCAATGTGAATTTATTGGTTTAGTTTTCTATCGGTATGTATATAGGTACAAAATCCAGCATTGCCTTTTTGTGAAGTAAAAAAACTATCCTCGATCCAAGCCTCAAAAGGGTTGATAATAAACAAAATCAATGAATTCATGATAAAACCCTTCTGCGTTTTTCCATTTACAAATTTTTTTTTTCAATGAATATTAAGAAAGGCATCCAGGGGTTGAGGGATCAAATGGTAAAGTTCTTTTGTTGGTAAATTGGAGGATTAGAAACATGACTATTGCTTCTCCAATTAGCTGTTTTTGCATTAATTGCTATTTCATTTATTTTATTGATTAGTGTACCTGTTGTATTTGCTTCTCCTGAAGGTTGGTCAAATAACAAAAATGTTCTATTTTCCGGTACATCATTATGGATTGGATTAGTGTTTCTAGTGGGTATTCTTAATTCTCTCATTTCTTGAAGTTCTTTTTATTCTAGATTAAAAATGAAATGACCCCTCCCTCAGAATTCTTTCGGATTGTCAGCCATAAAGGGAATAGATCAGTTCCTAAAAAAAAAAAAGAAAAACTATAAACACATTACATTCTAAGGGGGAGTAAACTTCTTCTATTGGAAAAATCTTATATCTTATACTTATATGGTGGTACATTGTGAAAACTAAAAGAAATAAAATAGAAAAAATGAACTATAAAAATTTGAATTCATTTGAATATTCTATTCATATTAATATGATATGAATAGAATATTCAAATGAAATACTATAAATCTATTTATACGTCGTCTAGTATTTAATAATATAGAATATCTATCTGTATCTCTATATAGATAAATATAATTTTTTATTAATAGGAACTTACTTTTTTAGAAAAAAGTAAATCAAAATATTCGATAGAATGATAATTTCAATTCAATTATATAGATATATAGAAAAAAACCATATATAATAATAGAAATGTAATAATAGAAATGGGAATTCTTGATAAAAATGAATAGTAATAGAAAATATTTTATTTGGGAGACAATATCTATTATCTAAATTTCTTTTTCATTATCCCTATATCCCTATATAGAATATCAGGCCCATCTCTGTATAAATAGAATCGCATATCAAGTACAATGAAAACGCGGATATAGTCGAATGGTAAAATTTCTCTTTGCCAAGGAGAAGACCGCGGGTTCGATTCCCGCTATCCGCCCTATGTATTTAATAGTCATAGTATGAAAAATGCCATAGAATTTACTGCGTATAATGCCCTTCTTCTTGAAACCTTGTTTTTTTATCAAATTCAAAAAGTTGCGGAGACGGGATTTGAACCCGTAACCTCAAGGTTATGAGCCTTGCGAGCTACCAAGTTGCTCTACTCCGCGATAAAGAAAAGAATTGATAACTAATGAACAAAAACAAAGATGGAATGCGTCCCTTACACCATATCTATATAAATAGAATAAACCATTTATACATAACGGTAAAGGGACCCTCCTATGATCGCTTGATAATAAAATGAAAAAAATGAAGATAATTGGAAATCCTTACCAACTGGATCTTGTTGCACCCGGCAAGAAACATGCATGAACCATTTCCGAAGTATGTGTCCAGATAATCCAAAGTCTCGATAATTAGCTCTCGGTCTTCCGGTCGAAAAACAACGTCGATGAAGACGTATAGGTGCACTATTACGCGGTAGTGATTCTAATTTTCCATGAATTTCCCATTTCTCACTTAACGACGGAACTTTGCTTATTTCTTTTTTTGAGGATCGGCGAATCAAATGATATTTCTGTTCCAATTTTTTGTCTCTTCTTTTCCCTCTGAATAACACTTTTCCTTGCCATAATGGTTAATTTGCTATTAGCATCAATGATAGAAGTCGGATCCTAGATGTATAAGTGGCTTCTCTTCCCTATAGAAGGAAATGAGATTCTTGCCAGATATATATAATAAAGAATTCAATTAACCGAATTTGCCCGATGTAGAGGCAATTAAGAAGGCTGCATAAGTAAATATATAACCTACGGAAAAGTGGGCTAGTCCAACCAATCTTGCTTGCACAATGGAAAGAGCCACTGGTTTATCTCTCCATCGAATCAAATTAGCCAAAGGTGTACGTTCATGAGCCCATGCCAAAGTTTCAATCAATTCCTGCCAATACCGCGCCAAGAAATTAAGAACATAAATCCAGTAGCCCAAACAAGATGTCCAAACAAGAACATCCATGCCCAGACTGATAAACTATTCATACCAAAGGGTTATATCCATTGA
This sequence comes from Vigna unguiculata, assembly GCF_037176805.1. Taxonomy (NCBI): domain Eukaryota; kingdom Viridiplantae; phylum Streptophyta; class Magnoliopsida; order Fabales; family Fabaceae; genus Vigna; species Vigna unguiculata. The sequence goes on from NW_028196824.1 coordinate 16,121, forward strand.
TAAGTTGTGAAGAGTTCAACCATAGATAATCTCTTAACCATCCCATCAAATAGGTAGAAGATTCATTAAACTGTGAAATATTACCCTGCCATAGTGTAATGTGTTTCCAATGCCAATAAAAAGTAACCCATCCAATGGTATTAACATCCAGAAAACTGCCAAATAAAATGCGTCCCAAGCGGAAATATCACAAGTTCCGCCTCGTCCCGGGCCATCACAAGGAAAACTATAACCAAAATCTTTTTTATCAGGCATTAACTTAGAACCACGCGCATCCAAAGCACCTTTTACTAAAATCAAAGTAGTTGTATGTAAACCAAGAGCAATAGCATGATGAACCAAGAAGTCTCCAGGCCTATTGTTAAGAATAGAGAATTACTATTCTCATTTACAGCGTTTAACCAACCAGGCAACCATATGCTTCGTCCCGCATTGAACGCCGGACTGTTCGTTGAAGATAAAAGTATATCGAACCCATAGGAAGTTTTACCATGAGCAGATTGTATCCATTGGGCAAATATAGGTTCAATCAAAATTTGTTTCTCCGGAGTACCAAAAGCAAGCATGACATCGTTATGGACATAAAGTCCCAGAGTATGGAACCCCCAGAAAGAGGCTAGCCCAACTTAAGTGGGATATGATAGCTTCTTTATGGTCTAACATTCTTGCCAAGACATTATCTTGATTCTGCTCTGGATTATAATCTCTAATAAAAAAGATAGCTCCATGAGCAAAGCCCCTGTCATAATGAAGCCTGCTATATATTCGATGATGAGTATATAAGGCAGCTTGAGTAGTAAAGTCTTGCGCTATAAACGCATAAGCAGGTAAAGAGTACATGTGTTGTGCTACCAAGGAAGTAATAACCCCTAAAGAGGCTAGAGCAAGACCTAATTGAAATGAATTGAATTATTGATTGTATCATAAAGACCCTTATGCCCACGCCCCAATCTACCCCCCGGAGGAGTATGGTGCTTCTAAAAGATCTTTAATACTGTGACCAATCCCGAAATTAGTTCTATACATATGGCCAGCAACTAGAAAAAATAAACGCAATAGCCAAATGATGGTGTGCAATATCAGTTAACCATAAACTTTGAGTTGCGGATGAAATCCTCCGAGAAGTGTTAGAATAGCAGTTCCTGCTCCTTGAGGGGTACCAAATATATGATTATTGGAATCTGGGTTTTGAGCATAAAGATTCCACTGACCTGTAAAAAATGGACCTAATCCCTCGGGTGCGGCAAGATATCTAATAAATTGTTCCATCGAACGGATTCCCCCCTGGACCCCGGAATAGCAACATGAACTAAATGCCCTGTCCAAGCCAAGGAACTTACTCCGAATAGTCCCTGACAAATGATGATTGAGGCGGGATTCGGCATTTTTAAACCACGAAACACTCGGTTTCCATTTTGGTTGTAGGTGTAACCAACCTGCTATTAAAGATATAATAGAAAGTATTAATAGAAAAATAGCTCCAGTATAAAGATCCCCATTAGTACGTAAACCGATTGTATACCACCACTGATAAACACCAGAATAGGCTATATTAACAGGACCTAGAGCACCCCCTCGAGTAAAAGCTTCTACCAGCTGGTTGACCAAAATGAGGATCCCAAATTGCATGAGCAATAGGTCTTACATGTAAAGGATCCTGTACCCATGTCTCAAATTACCTTGCCAAGCTACATGAAAGAGATTCCCGGAAGTCCACAGAAAATGATTGCTAATTGCCCGAAATGAGAAGCAAAAATATTCTGATAAAGACGTTCCTCAGTAATATCATCATGACTTTCGAAGTCATGTGCGGTAGCAATACCAAACCAAATACGACGAGTAGTGGGGTCTTGAGCTAAGCCTTGACTAAAGCTTGGAAATCTTAATGCCATAATGATTTTCAAATCCTCCTAGCTATTATCCTACTGCAATAATTCTTGCTAAGAAGAATGCCCATGTTGTGGCAATTCCACCTAGAAGGTAATGTGTTACTCCTACAGCACGTCCTTGTACAATGCTCAAGGCTCTGGGCTGAGTAGCAGGAGCAACTTTTAATTTATTATGAGCCCAAACAATGGATTCAATAAGTTCTTGCCAATAACCACGCCCGCTGAATAGAAACATTAAACTAAAAGCCCATACAAAATGTGCACCCAAGAAAAAAAGACCATATGCAGATAATGAAGAACCATAAGACTGAATTACCTGGGATGCCTGCGCCCATAAGAAATCACGAAGCCACCCATTAATGGTAATGGAACTCTGCGCAAAATTTCCTCCTGTGATATGAGTTACTATCCCCTTGATCACTTATACTACCCCAAACATCTGACTGCATTTTCCAACTGAAATGGAATATAACTACGGAAATTGAATTGTACATCCAAAATAGTCCTAAGAAGACATGATCCCAAGCGGATACTTGGCATGTCCCCCCTCTTCCAGGTCCATCACAAGGGAAACGAAAACCTAGATTTGCTTTATCCGGTATCAATCGTGAACTACGAGCAAATAGAACACCCTTTAAGAGTATCAATACTGTTACATGAATTGTAAATGCATGAATATGATGGACCAAAAAATCCGCAGTCCTAAAGGAATAGGTAACAAAGCAACTTTAACCGCCCACTGCTACTAAATTTTCACCTCCCCAAGTCAAACTGGTACTTGTTGCTGCACCTGGGGCTGTTGTGCCAGGTGCTAAAGCGTGGGTATTTTGTATCCATTGAGCAAAGATCGGCTGTAATTGTATAGCAGTATCTGAAAACATATCTTGAGGGCGCCCTAATGCGCTCATGAATCATTATGAATATACAAACCAAACTGTGAAAACCTAAAAAGATACATACCCAGTTAAGATGTGATATGATTGAATCACGATGTCTAAGGACACGATCTAATAGATCGTTGTATCGAATAGTCGGATCATAATCTCTTACCATAAAAATCGCTGCATGCGCAGCAGCACCGACTATGAGAAATCCACCAATCCACATGTGATGTGTAAACAATGACAGTTGTGTACCATAGTCAGTAGCTAGGTATGGATAAGGAGGCATAGAATACATATGGTGAGCTACAACAATGGTCAAAGAGCCTAACATAGCTAGATTAATAGATAATTGAGCATGCCATGACGTTGTTAGAATCTCATATATACCTTTATGACCCTGGCCTGTAAATGGACCTTTATGTGCCTCTAAAATGTCTTTTATATTGTGACCAATACCCCCAGTTGGTCCTATACATGTGACCCGCTATCAAGAAAAGAATTGCAATAGCTAAATGATGGTGTATAATATCGGTCAGCCATAAACCTCCAGTTACTGGATCTAATCCTCCACGAAAAGTAAGAAAATTCTCCGTATTTTGACCAATTCAAGGTAAAAAATGGGGTTGCTCCCTCGGAAAAACTCGGATAAAGTTGAGCCAAAAGATCCCGATTTAGGATAAATTCATGAGGAAGTGGTATCTCTTTGGGATCTACTGCAGCATTTAGAAATTGGTTAATCGGTAAAGATACATGTATTTGATGTCCTGCCCAAGAAAGAGACCCCAACCCTAGGAGCCCTGTCAAATGGTGATTCAACATAGATTCTACATCTTGGAACCAAGCCAATTTTGGAGCAGCTTTGTGATAATGAAACCAACCAGCAAAAAGCATTAAGGCTGCAAAGACCACTGCACCATTGCAGTACAATAGAGTTGTAATTCATTAGTTATTCCAGATGCTCTCCAAATCTGAAAAAAACCAGAGGTTATTTGTATTCCTCGGAACCCCCCCCCTACATCACCATTCAATATTTCTTGACCCACTATTGGCCAAAACCACCTGAGCACTAGGCCTAATGTGAGTAGGATCACTTAACCATGCCTCATAATTGGAAAAACGAGCACCATGAAAATACATGCCACTCAGCCAAAGAAAGATGATAGAGAGTTGGCCAAAATGCGCACTAAAAACTTTTCGGGAAATCTCCTCTAAATCATTAGTATGGCTATCAAATCATGAGCGTCAGCATGTAGGTTCCAGATCCAAGTAGTAGTATCTGGTCCCTTAGCTATTGTTCTTGAGAAATGACCAGGTTTTGCCCATTCCTCAAAAGAAGTTTTTATAGGATCCCTATCTACCAAAATTTTAACTTCTGGTTCCGGTGAACGAATAATCATTGAGTCCTCCTCTTTCCAGACAACACATACAAAGAGACCTGCCAACATAAAACAGAATTAGTGAACTTATTAGAGATGTTTCTATTGAGTTTTGTTCTCTCCTATCTCTCATGTATTGGATATCTTAGTAAATTTCATTTCTTTAGTTTTTCACTAGAACAATTATGATCTCGAAGTCAATTCGGGGCAAGTGTTCGAATCTATTATGACATAAGAGTGAGGCGCTCAACGGACCTATTTTAATCTTCTAAGACCTTTTTTGGGAACTCTGAATGGAAGTTCAATAATTTTTCGTGCAGCCTAATCAAATGTATTCAGATTTTATTCTAATTCTATTCCTTAGATTTTATTTTTTTTTTTAGATAAAGTATAAGTATGTACTCTATTTCAAATTGAGCAGGCATTAGCATTCATTATTAGGCAATATACCTATATTTTATTTCTTTTTTTGAAGGTCTCTTTTCTTAATTTGATTGAATATTAGTTTAAATAACAGAAAAAAGGAGAAAATTATCTACTGTATCCACATCTCGTTTATTTCTATGAAATACTAGACAAAATCGAACAAAATTAGAAGGGATATATTTAAATTATGTGATTGGTCGTTCCTATAGAAATGATTTTTGAATTTGATAGGGACAAGAAACAAGAATTATAACAATATATATTTATCTATCTATATCTTTATATAGATAGATAAATATATAAGAAAAAAAAGAAACAGAGTGTTCTTATTCAAAACGCCCTGTGATCTTCAACCAATTCTGTGCTGCAATATAATTACCGGGGGTGAGAGCTATAGCTTGTTTCCAATATTCAGCGGCTTGATTAAACCAAGACTCCGCAACTTCTGAGTCTCCCTGCCGAATGGCCTGTTCTCCTCGGTCGAAATAGGTGAGTCAATTCCTTTCCTTAGAACCGTACTTGAGAATTTCCTGACTCATACGGCTCAGTAGTCAATTCTTTTTTTGTTCTATTATCTTGAAGTTAACTAAAAGAAAAAAAGAAATTATTAATATGAGTTTCAAACTTTCATTTTTACTAATAAATAAAGAATTTCAAAGAATTTCATCTTTTTTTTTAGTTTTATCTTTTCTCTACCTTCAGAAAAGGGAATCAAGCATTGGCATTAACGCCCTAATTCTAATTTTCTGAAAGGTAACTATCTCGATTTTATATATCATATACAAAAATATATGATAGATTCATTTCTATAGAATCTTGGTAAAAGTTTTTTCTTTCTTATCTTATAAGTTCTTATAAGTAAAGAGAAAATACTTTCTATCTTTGGGATTTGATACTACACCGCTGCTCAAAATACCAGGGGATCCTTTTTATTACATAAGTGGATTCCTGACTTCTTTATTTATCATGAGATAAGGAAGCAGTTTTTATTATATCGATTGAAAACCGTGTTAATTGATCCTTACGATGCTTCCTTTATCAATTAGATCTTTTATCCATAGAAAAAGAGGGTATCTAGACATATCGATTTCTTCATATTTTTACTTCTATGAAGTTTCTTTGCTACAGCTGATAAAAATCGTTGTTTTGAACGATATATATATGTAGAAAGCCTTTCTTATTTATAATTATTTATATTTCTATATTTCTTATATTAAAATTTGTGGATTTGCTTGTTCTTTTCTTTTTTCTTTCTATAGTGGAGATAGTCGCACGTAATGACAGATCACGGCCATATTATTAAAAGCTTGGGGTAAAATGGGTTTCGTTCGAGCGCCCGAAAATAATATTCCAAAGCTTTAGTATGTTCTCCGTTACTTGTGTGAATAAGGCCTATGTTATAAAGTATATAACTTCGATCATAGGGATCAATTTCCAGTCGCATAGCCTCATAATAATTCTGTAAAGCTTCTGCATAATTTCCTTCAGATTGAGCTGACATCCGTTACGGTCGTCATTCGGTTCAAAGAATCTCCGCTCCAGAACTGTACGTGAGATTTTCATCTCATACGGCTCCCCCCTTATGTGTGTAATGAGAAAAATCCATCAAATCAAAAAATATTCCAGTATTCTCATTCTCAACTGAACAGAGCTAGTGTTTTTACAATAAATCTCTAGCCAACCTTCCTGTCAAAAATTATTTCTTAACATTAAGTATGTAGGTACTTGATAAAAAAAAATAAGAACTTCAACAATTTCTTTGTCCTCTACGCTGCTTAATTTCCTGGAATTAGTCACCACAATAATCTTCGATGGTTCTATGGTATCCAAAATATGAACGAGATGGATATTTATTGTCCCAACCATTCCTGTTAGTCCCAATCTCGATAAGCCATGGATATAGATAGATACAAAGTTTTCGTGTCCTTGATTCCCAAGCGTAGTGCTTCTTTCCCAATGTTGCCTATCAGTACTAGTAATTTGGGGTTGACCTAACCCCATAAGTATAGGTATAAACCTTTCGCTTAATACTAGAAAACCTAAAATTCAAGCATATAAGGCTTCATTAATCGAGGATACACGACAGAAGGAATTAATCCTTTTATTTACAAATTTCACCTTCAACACGCGTGGGGTTTTTCCATTCCATTTTTTTTTTGACCGAAATCGGTCAAAAAAAATGGAATCAAATCACACCATCTCTGTAATAAGTGAATGCCCTTTTTTCTCCTGAAGTTGTCGGAATTATTCGTAATAAGATATTGGCTACAATTGAAAAGGTCTTATCTATAAAATTTTTCATTTATCCGAGATCTAGGCATAGGTAGAAATCCATTCTATAATTTAATTAATCATGGTGTGAGAAATCAATCCCACAAATAAAGGAATTGTATAATTATAATACAGTGCGAAATAACGTAAAAATGAACTCATCAATCAAATTTGTTTATCCTAAGACCTTGTAGGAGGTTTTTTTTTAATTTTACTTTGTATTTTTATAGTTTGAATAGGTTTTATGCATTTATGAAAAATAGGATTGATTCACTATTCAACATTCAACCGGTTTCTGGGCATCATTATATAGGAGAGATGGCCGAGTGGTTCAAGGCGTAGCATTGGAACTGCTATGTAGGCTTTTTGTTTACCGGGGGTTCGAATCCCTCTCTTTCCGAATCTTTACCAAATTCATCAATATTACTCATCCCAATGCATACCATTATTTCATATTTCAAATTTGTTTGTTGATATGGACAACTTTATATTCCTCATTTTTCGGTAATACAAAAAATAGTGGATAACGGGTGGGCAAGGAATAAAATTTTTCGCATATCCATGTCTATGATATATGAATAGCAGAAAATCCTTGTAAAAAAAACTCTTGTTATTTAGTTAAGTTTAAGTTTGACGAGAATAATATTCTACAACCAGTAATTCATTTATTTTCAAACCAACCCATTTATTATCTATTATTTGATTAATTAAACCTTTATATTGGAAAGGGTGAACAGTCAAATGATTTGGCAATTTCTCATGGGGGGCTGAATCAAAATAATTTTGAAATAAGAGTTTTAGATTTTTGTTCATCCTTTGCTGTAATAATATCTTGAGGTTTACAACGATAACTTGGTATATCCACTATACGACCCATTAACTAAACCATGTCTATGGTTTATAAATTGGCGGGCTTGAGGAATAGTCGCAGCCATACCCAATCGAAAAAGGTATGTTATCCAAGCGCATTTCAAGTAGTTGTAATAAAACCTGACCAGTTGATCCTTTAGCTTTTCCGGAGATACGAACGTATTTAAGCAATTGTCGTTCTGTAAGACCATAATGAAAACGCAATTTTGTTTTTCTTCTAAACGAATACGATATTGAGATTTTTTACTGAAGCGCAATTGATTTCGAAATTCGTTTTTGACTGTTGGCCTTTTACTAGTAAGTCCTGGTAAATATCCTAGACGACGTATTTTTTTGAAACGAGGTCCTCTGTAACGTGACATAAAAACTCCTTTTTTAAAATGAAAAATCTTATAAATCGAAATGAAAACTAAACGAAATGAAAAATATTATAGAATTCTAATGAAGCGAAATCTACTAAAGTTTTATAGTACAAAGAAGAATTAGATGAATTTTATCAATATCCGAATTTATTGTATATAAAAGAATACAAAAAAAGTAGGTTAATTTCTTGATTTCTTCCGCAGAGATCGAACTCTCCCAATTTTTTATTTCTAAAAAAGATATTATCAATTATGTAAAAAACAAATAGAGAAAAGCCGGTTATCGGATTCGAACCGATGACCATCGCATTACAAATGCGATGCTCTAACCTCTGAGCTAAACCGGCTAATGTAAACGAAATATACATATGCAGAAGAATTGAATGGGATCTTAGTTATCAATTTTTAGTTATTTATAACAAAATTCAAATTAATACAAACATCAAAATAGAGAAAGAAATATAGAAATCAAACCCAATTTTTATTATTTCTATTATTTATTTTATCTGATAACATAAAGTGCAAGATAATAATTATATTATATTAATATAATTTATTTAATATAATTTATTTCGATCTACTATTCTAGATATATATTATTAAATTGATTTCTTTCAAAAAGATTATTTATTAGTACTTAAAGTAAATTTGAATAAATATTAAATTTTAGTAAATATTTATTAAGGAATTCCATATTTCTAAGTAAATGTCTAATTCTATATTATATTCAATTAAAAGAATGGTTTTTTTTAGCCACTAGATTCGTTTTAGTTATATAAATTGTATATGAATAAATGGATTGTTTATTTTCTTTTTTTTTTTAAGCAAAAACAAAAAAAAAAAAGAATCGACCATTCGAGTATTCTAAATTGTATGAAAAAAGAAGATAAGTAGGTACATAGAAGATAAGTAGATATGTGGTCTATATCTGTGTATATTGAATTGTTAATTATATAGATATTAGAATTAGTTCTGATTCAAACAAATAAAAGGTATCCAATATAGATGAAATAAAATCTATAAAATTGGAGAAAGGGGTTTTTAATATTTAATAAAATAAATGTATTTAATGAATTCAAAAGTTCCCGCATAATTCTCATAATAGAAATGAAAAAAAAAGCATTCTATTATAATCAGATTCAAATAAAAAAAAAGATGGGATATGGCGAAATTGGTAGACGCTACGGACTTAATTGGATTGAGTTTTGGTATGGAAACTTACCAAGTAATAATTTTCAAATTCAGAGAAACCCTGGAATTCACAATGGGCAATCCTGAGCCAAATCCTGTTTTCTGAAAACAAATAAAAATTCAGAAAGTGATAATAAAAAAGGGATAGGTGCAGAGACTCTATGGAAGCTGTTCTAACAAACGAAATTGACGACTTTTTTTATTGCATTAGTAAAAGAATCCTTTCACCAAAATTACAGGAATGGATCAAAGATAAACATTTAGAAACATATATATATACTGAAATACTCTTTCAATTTGTTACTTTTTATTTTATTATTGAAGATCTATTTGTGATAAAAATATTCACAAATGAAAAATGTGAATCAAATCAATTCGAAGTTGAAGAAAAGATGGAATATTTATTGATGAAATTATTCACTTCATCATAATCGGCTAAAACCCTTGAAGAACTGATAAATCAGATGAGAATAAAGATAGAGTCCTATTCTACATGTCAAATACCGACAACAATGAAATTGAAAGTAAGAGGAAAATCCGTCGACTTAAGAAATCATGAGGGTTCAAGTCCCTCTATCCCCAAAAATACTTTTTCATTTTCTAATTTTTTTCCTATATCCTCTCTATCTTGAAGTCCTTATTTATGTGTTTTATTCGATTTATTATTTCCAACGAAATTGGAATTTTTATTTTCATCAATTTCCTATCTATCATAATTTTCTTATCTATCATAATGACAAGGGACGAGTTTTGGAATAGAAATAAAATATATATGTGAAACACATAGAATTTTTTTTAATCAGAAATGTATAAATTAATATCTTATTTTTTAGCAAGGAATTTTCATATGCGTAATTAACGATTAACAATAAAAAATAATTATTACTGCGGAAACTCACTTACAAACTTTTTTTTTACTTAGTTGATATAGATTCATTAACATAGATTTTAAAAATCTTTTAAAATCAAAGTATTAAGCTTCAAGAATGGTCGGGATAGCTCAGTTGGTAGAGCAGAGGACTGAAAATCCTCGTGTCACCAGTTCAAATCTGGTTCCTGACACAAGATTCATTTGTATGAGTATCTATCCCCCATATTCATTTTAATGAATATGGGGGATAGATACTCATACAAATTTGTGTTCTTCTAGATTCTGATACATAACATATTTCTTTGATCTATTTAGGTATCTGTAGATATACTTTTCCTAGATGATTAAAGAATAGATGCAATTTTTTATTAGGTATATTCGCTTATCTATAGTATCTATATATATATAGATATAGATATATAGATAATGGAATTCTTTATCTATTTTTTTCCTTTTTTTTCTGCGATACAAAAAAAAGGTTTCTATTTCCATAATATTCGAGTGGTTTAATTAGTGGTTAAAAGACCTAAAAGTCGAAGTTCTGGGTGGAGTGAGAATATTAAGAATTCATCTGAGAAGGATTACCAAAATAGAATCGAGCCCTTTTCTTTGTGTTTTTTTTTTTCGTGGCCGTATAATTGATGGTGATGTGCACGTTATATAGTTTATTATAAAGATAAAGAATTAGTTTATTATAAAGATAAAGAATTTTTGCAGTTCATCCTATTTCTTTATTGGCTTGGCTGATAAGAACTCAGTATTGTTTTTGTTTTAGAATCTTAAGAAACTCCTATCCATCCTATTTTAAACCCTATAATTATTCATTCTATTATTTCTGAATTTGTGAGTTCTCACATAATAATATCTGAATGCAACTTCCATTACTCTGCCTGATTTAATGTCAATCAATTATTTTGTCTGATCTATAACAGAATGTACTTATATTCTTTGACTGGGTTGCAGAAGTTTGGATTAGTTTATTATTTTTATCATTTAGTGAGCATCTTGTATTTCATAAAAATTTGAGCAATATAATCTTTACGCAAAGGCCATCCTATCCAATTTCGGGCATTAAAATACGTCTTAGACGCGGATGACTATCATAAGAGATTCCCATACATATCATAAGATTCCTTTTCTTGAAAATCCGCACTTTTCCAAACCCAAAAAATCGAAGGAATTCTGGGATTTTTTCTTGATACAAATATTTTTATGCATACCTCTTCGGGTTGATTTATACCATACTCTATTCTTGTAAAATGATATACACTAGCTAAGAGTCCTCCGGGTGCTACATCATAGGCACATTGAGAACGTAGATAATTGTAACCATATACATATAAAAATGACAGCAATGGAATGCCAATCCTCGGGCTTTATTTGTAAAGTCTCTATTCCTAGGTAATCGAAACCCAAGGATCTATGAATTAGTCCATGTTTGACTAGCCAAGAAGACAAACGACCTTGCATTTTTTTGCTTCTCCTAAATTTTTTTTATGAGTTTGGTATTAGTATTTTCTATTACGATGAAATTTTTAAAATACGATGAAATTTTTAAAAAAGGAATTGCTTTTTATTATTGTACTTTAAAAAATATGTGTCAGACGATATCTCTGAAGTAGATGCGGTTGATAGAAAAATTCTTGACCATAATTGTCAGTATAAGTACTGTATCCAACATGAAACTTATGGTTGGTAGTAAAACATCTATCTTCTCGTTGAAAACTCATTGGATCTTCATATATTTTCTCGAGATATTTTCTTACGAAGTTTTGTTATAGCATCTATAATGGCCTCCGGTTTAGGTGGACAGCCCGGCAAATATACATCTACAGGAATTAGCTTATCTACGCCTCGAACAGTACTATAAGAATCGGTACTAAACATCCCCCCCGTAATTGTACAGGCTCCCATAGCAATAACATATTTAGGTTCGGGCATTTGTTCATATAATCGAACTAAAGAAGGGGCCATTTTCATAGTTACAGTGCCCGCTGTTAAAATTAGTCCGCCTGCCTAGGACTCGATCGTGGTACTAGTCCATAACGATCAAAATCGAATCGTGATCCTATTAATGAAGCAAATTCAATGAAGCAACAACTCGTACCATAAAGAAGCGGCCATAAACTGGATAATCTTGACCAATTTGAAAAATCATTTAATGTCGTTGAAATAACTGAATTTTGGGTTGTTTGATCAAGTAAGGGAAACTCAATGGAATTCATAATTGTCTCAATATTTTTTTTTCTAATTGTCTAAATAGTCAAGAATTAAGACCATTCTAATGCCCCCTTTCGCCATGCATAAACTGAACCAACAATTAGGATAAGCACGAATAAGAAAGCTTCTAAAAATACGGATACCCCTAATACATCGAAACTTCATTGCCCATGGATAAAGAAAAACCGTTTCAAACATCAAAAACAACAAAAATGAGAGCAAACATATAATAACGGATTCGAAATTGTAACCAAGCATCGCCTATTGGTTCTATTCCGGATTCATAACTAGAAAGTTTTTCCGGTCCCTTGCTAATGGGGGCTAAAATTCCAGAAATTAGAAATGCCAAAATAGGAATCAAACTTGATATTATTAGAAATGCCCAAAAAATATCATATTCGTAAAGAAGAAACATAAAAGTACTCCTCTGAATGTAGAAAATATACCAAATTCATTTTCATTTTTAGTCTAAAGTCTCCATTTTTTTAGACTAGCTGAATATACTAATATTAATATTATTCTATCGAATATGAATATGTCGAATAGAAAGTTACAAATTGTTTTTTTTTTAGTAATAGTCTTAGTAATGAGATCTATTCGATCCAAAATAGTATTAATATTATTAGTATCTGTAGGAATATTAGGGCTATACGAACTCGAACCGTAGACCTTCTCGGTAAAACAGATCAAACTAATTATTATCTAAATGATTTAAATTGTTTTCAAAACCCAACATGCATTTTTTTTTGCATTGAGCTTTTTCATTAACTGATAAAAATATTAGTTAGTCCAACCATCTTTTTTTTTTTTTACAGTAAAGAATAAAGAGATGATTCCCTATGCTCTTCTTTTTTATTTGTATAATGCAATCAAAGAGCACTACCAAAGTGTTTCAAAAGAAGATTATCTTGACGTAGGTCTGCTTCTGGCCTAGATCAACTTAAGTTAAATGGACTCTTTATCCACCTACTAAAATTAAAATAGAAGATAAGAAATGACACTTCATACACCTTAAAGTTCATAAAATAGGAGAAAAGATAATCTTTTTTAGGTCCCATACCCTTTATGTTTAGCATTGACGAGAAATGGGTATTCACCTTATCAATATCTCAAATCAATTATGGATTCGATTTTATGGCCTAAACCCTTTGTCAGGCTAGTGTTCTCTTGTTTTGTTCCTTAAAATGGAGTAAGACACGATTTCTTACTATAAGATAAACTTTTTTTAATTACAAGATGAACTCCTCTGAAAAAAAGCATTGGCGCTCGTGTAAACGAGGTGCTCTACCTAACTGAGCTACAGCCCTTGTGTTTTTGATACATATTTTATCATAGTATGAAGATAATTGCTTGTCAAGATGAATATTACATGATCGAATCCCTTCGAACGGGGGTTGGTATTGCTTATCAGTAATTTTACATTTATAATCAATTAATCTGATAGATGGGTACTCTTCTTTTTTTTTTTTTGAGGAGGAGTCCTAAATTACCTACTTAACTCAGTGGTTAGAGTATTGCTTTCATACGGCGGGATCATTGGTTCAAATCCAATAGTAGGTAAGGTATAGTTATAACTTATTAGATACCTTTGACTGTGGTATCTAATAAGCTTTTCTACTTACTTTTTTCTTCTGACTGTTTCTTTTTTCTTTTATTGTTTTCGGATATTGGGACGCATCAATTTCAACTTGTTATGAAATAACATTGATAGCCTCTACTCGTGTTCTAGCTCGTCTAAGAGCTAGATTTGCCTCAATTGTTTGTCTCTTGCCTTCAGCCTTATTCAAATTAGTTTCTGCTATTTCAAGAGTTTTGCTGTGCTTCTTGTGGATCAATGTCACTACCCTTTTCCGCATCATTTACTAAAACAGTTATCTCATTATTATTTATTCTAGCAAACCCCCCCATCAGAGCCATTGTTAACCATTGGTCTTTAAGACGTATTCTCAAAATACTATATCGACAGCTGAGGCAATAGGCGCATGATTAGGTAATATCCAATTTGTCCGCTATTAGTAGGTAAAATGATTTCCTTCACTTCTGAATCCCTAAACAATTCGATTGGGGGTCAATACACAAAGATTTAAAGTCATTTCTTCAAATTGCTCTCCGTTTCTAAGTTCGTAGCCTTCGCAGTAGCTTCATCGAATTACCTACCAAATAAAAGGCTTGTTCAGGAAGACCGTCTAATTCTCCAGAAAGAATCAAATTAAACCCTCTAATTGTTTCTACTAGACCAACATATTTTCCAGCCGAACCGGTAAAAACTTCTGCTACGAAAAAGGTTGTGATAAGAAACGCTCAATTTTTTCGTGCTCTTGCTACGGTTAAGCGATCTTCTTCGGATAATTCGTCCAAGCCAAGGATAGCTATAATGTCTTGAAGTTCTTTGTAACGTTGTAAAGTTTGTTTAACTCGTTGCGCAGTCTCATAATGTCTTCACCAACGATTCGAGGTTGGAGCATAGTTGAGGTTGAATCTAAAGGATCTACTGCTGGATAGATACCTTTGGCGGCTAATCCTCTTGATAGTACAGTAGTAGCATCTAAATGTGCAAATGTCGTAGCAGGAGCAGGGTCAGTTAAATCGTCGGCAGGTACATAAACTGCTTGAATAGAAGTTATGGACCCTTCTTTGGTAGAAGTGATTCTTTCTTGTAAAGAACCCATTTCAGTACTAAGAGTGGGTTGATAACCCACAGCAGAGGGCATTCGGACCCAATAAGGCAGATACTTCAGATCCTGCTTGAACGAAGCGGAAGATATTGTCGATACATAGAAGTACATCTTGCTCATTGACATCTCGAAAATATTCCGCCATAGTTAGGGCAGTTAAACCAACTCTCATACGAGCTCCGGGTGGTTCATTCATTTGACCATATACTAAAGCTACTTTGGATTCTGCAATATTTTGTCATTAATTACTCCAGATTCTTTCATTTCCATATAAAGATCATTTCCCTCGCGAGTACGCTCACCTACACCGCCAAATACAGATACACCTCCATGAGCTTTGGCAATGTTATTGATCAATTCCATAATAAGTACTGTTTTACCCACTCCAGCTCCACCGAAAAGTCCTATTTTTCCTCCACGACGATAAGGAGCTAAAAGATCTACTTACTTTTATTCCTGTTTCAAAATAGATAATTTTGTATCTAATTGTATAAAGGTAGGCGCAGATCTATGAATGGGGAGATGTTGTACGAGTATCTACAGGACCTAAATTATCAATCGGCTCTCCAAGCACGTTGAAAATTCGTCCTAGAGTTGCTCCGCCTACTGGAACACTTAGGGGAGTTCCTGTGTCAATAACTTGCATTCCTCTCATTAGACCATCTGTAGCACTCATAGCTACAGCCCTAACTCGATTATTTCCTAATAATTGTTGTACTTCACAAGTCACATTAATTTGTTGACCAACAGTATCTCGACCCTTAACTACCAGAGCAGTGTAAATATTAGGCATCTTCCCCGGGGGAAAGGCTACATCTAGTACCGGACCAATTATTTGGTCAATATGTCCCAGATTTTTTTTTTTCAATCGAGAAACTTCAGGACCGGAAAGTAGGAGGATTATTCGCATATCAAAAGCCAATTTTTTTTTCCGAAAAAAGTTTTTAAATCAAAAAGAAATGTTCGATAAGAAAGCAAGTTGATCGGTTAATTCAAAAAGAAATAAGAAATGGGAGTTAGTTACTCCCATTTTTTTGGTACTATTCCATCAATCCTCTTTAACTGTTTACTTACTTATTCAAATTCAATTATTGAATTCTTAAGCTACTGCAGTTATTTTGAAAATTTCAATTGGATAAAATCTTTCGAAAGTCTTTTCTTTTTTTTCTATCATTCTAGAAAATATCATCTATATTCTGTATGGAATTCGAACCTGTACCTTAATTTAGAATTCATTTTTTTTATCATTGGCTTTCGTATTTCCTCAGTAGACAATTTTTTTAGACTTACCCTCTGTTTCCCTATTTTTTGACCTCTTTTTTTATTTTCCGGGGAGAAAGCTGCCTATTTTTACATCTAGGATTTACATAGACAACATATATCACTGTCAAGATTAAGAATAAATTATTATTATTATTTAGATTAGATCTTTCGATTTCAAAATTAAAAAATAAGATCAAATTGAAAAAAAAAAAAGATTGGGTTGCGGCCATACATAGAAAAAGAGTATACAATAATGATGTATTTGACAAATCAAATACCATCGTTTAATTTAATAATAACATAACGAACCTTTGGGATTAATTGATAATAGTAGTTGATTTTTGTAAAAGATTTCATTAACTCCTAAGTCATATCGAGTAGACCTTATTGTTTCAAGAATTCTTAATTCAGAGTTGTAGGGAGGGATTTATGTCACCACAAACAGAGACTAAAGCAAGTGTTGGTTCAAAGCTGGTGTTAAAGATTATAAATTGAATTATTATACTCCTGAGTATGAAACCAAAGATACAGATATCTTGGCAGCATTTCGAGTAACTCCTCAACCTGGAGTTCCACCTGAAGAAGCAGGTGCTGCGGTAGCCGCCGAATCTTCTACTGGTACATGGACAACTGTGTGGACCGATGGGCTTACCAGTCTTGATCGTTACAAAGGACGATGCTATCACATCGAACCTGTTGCTGGGAAGAAAATCAATATATTGCTTACGTAGCTTATCCTTTAGACCTTTTTGAAGAAGGTTCTGTTACTAACATGTTTACTTCTATTGTCGGTAATGTATTTGGTTCAAGGCACTGCGTGCTCTACGTCTGGAGGATTTGCGAATCCCAACCGCTTATATTAAAACTTTCCAAGGTCCGCCTCACGGCATCCAAGTTGAGAGAGATAAATTGAACAAGTATGGTCGTCCCCTATTAGGATGTACTATTAAACCTAAATTGGGGTTATCCGCTAAGAATTATGGTAGAGCTGTTTATGAATGTCTTCGTGGGGGACTTGATTTTAACCAAAGATGATGAAAATGTGAATTCCCAACCATTTATGCGTTGGAGAGACCGTTTCTTATTTTGGTGCTGAGCGATTTTTAAATCACAGGCTGAAACAGGTGAAATCAAAGGGCATTACTTGAATGCAACTGCGGGTACATGCGAAGAAATGATGAAAAGAGCTGTATTTGCCAGAGAATTAGGCGTTCCTATCGTAATGCATGATTATTTAACAGGGGGATTCACTGCAAATACTAGCTTGGCTCATTATTGCCGAGATAATGGTCTACTTCTTCATATACATCGTGCAATGACATGCAGTTATCGACAGACAAAAGAATCATGGTATGCACTTTCGTGTATTAGCTAAAGCATTACGTTTGTCTGGTGGAGATCATGTTCACTCCGGTACCGTAGTAGGTAAAACTTGAAGGGGAAAGAGATATCACTTTAGGTTTTGTTGACTTTACGGCGTGATGATTTTGTTGAAAAAGATCGAAGTCGTGGTATTTATTTCACTCAGGATTGGGTTTCTCTACCAGGTGTTCTGCCTGTTGCTTCGGGAGGTATTCACGTTTGGCATATGCCTGCTCTGACCGAAATCTTTGGAGATGATTCCGTACTTCAATTTGGCGGAGGAACTTTAGGACACCCTTGGGGAAATGCACCAGGTGCTGTAGCTAATCGAGTAGCTCTTGAAGCCTGTGTGAGGCTCGAAATGAAGGACGTGATCTTGCTCGTGAAGGTAATGAAATTATCCGTGAGGCTAGCAAATGGAGTCCTGAATTAGCTGCTGCTTGCGAAGTATGGAAGGAGATCAAATTTGAATTCGAAGCAATGGATACTATTTGAATTCGAAGCAATGGATACTTTGGATTAATTGCAATTAAACTCGGCACAATCTTTTCCTAAAAGAAGGATTGAGCCGAATACAAAGATACTTAATTATTAAACAGATTTCTATCTTTCGTATTGGAATAGAAGCATAGTAAGTAGACGATATTTTACGAAAAAAGTGATTACAATTTATAAGGGAAACTGGCTATTGCCTTTTTCGATGTGAATTTCACATAATAGGGAAGTTGTTCCATTTCTATATGAAATTTGTATTTTCCTATTGATTTCTATATTTCTATAATTTTATACGTTTTTTTAGTTTAGAATATCATTTAGAATAAAAAAAGATATATATATATTTAAATAATTTTTCTTATAAGTAATTCTAACATAATACTAATAATCGAATTAATAAGATTGAAAATCTTATTAATTCGATTGTATTTATTCGATTGTATTTTTTTTTCAATACTAATATTGACAACACTGTATCAAATAAATATAATCCGATCGTGAATAAATTGATCACCTTACTTACGTTAAATAGGCGTTATTACTTCATCAAATGGTAGGTTCATTGGTTTTCTTTCTGCGAGACAAACAAGAAAAACTTTGTTAATGAATAAGTAAGTGAATTGAAAGGTAAACACGAATATATATACGAAATATTAGATCTATATATACCAATATATATATAGTCTTATATATATAATAATAATGGATAACTCTAACATAGTATTTCAAGAACATAGTATTTAAATAGGTGGTATATCTTTTTTTAGTTTTTTAGACAATTCAATTTTGTAATTTTATTTTTTTGATTGCGATTGGGTATAAATATCCACCTTATTTTTTAAATTGTAATGGGGTTGCTAACTCAATGGTAGAGTACTCGGCTTTTAAGAGCGACTCTATTTTTTACGCATTTCTATGAAGCAATGGGTTCGTCGATACTATCGGTAGAGCTTGTAAAACCACGACTGATCCAGAAAGGAATGACTGGAAAAAGTAGCATGTCGTATCAATGAAGAATTCTAAAAATATTTCATTCTTTTAGGATCCAGCTCAAATTTTTGTTTGAATTTTTGGCTCGTAACAAAAAAATTCCGTTGGGTTTGATTAATAAAGGGATAGAACTTGGTGGTTCTAATTCTAATAGGGAAACAAAAAGCATTCGAGCTTTCATTTATTTTTTATTTGGATCATTACCCCATCTAATTGTACGTTAAAAAATAGGTTAGTGCTTGATGTGGGAAAAGCTTTTCTGGTGAATGGTTTATTTTTGTTATGAGTCCTAACTATATAGCTATTTTCCATTATCTTTTGGTATTTTGGGGTAGCGATAAATGTGTAAAAGAAAGAGTATATTGATAAAGATATTTTTCCAAAATCAAAAGAGCGATTAGGTAAAAAAAAAATAAAGGATTCTTAATTAGCTCGTTATCCCCTAGAACAAAATTAGGCAAAAAAATCGATTAGAGAGAGTCCGTTAATGGGTTTTACTTCTCTAGGTATATATTTATACCTATAATTTTCTGTTTTGACCATATCGCACTATGTATCATTTGATAATCCAATGAATCTCTGATTCTTTGTTTGACCAATAGACTTTTTTTTTTTTAATGAGCAATATCAAGCATATTTAGAACTCCGTAGATCTCGATACAGGACATCCTATACCCACTTTTTTTTCGGGAATCTATTTATGGACTAGCTTAAGCTCATGAGTCCTTTTTTATAGAAAATGTCGATTATAACAATAAATTTAGTTTACTAATTGTAAAACGTTTAAGTACTCGAATGTATCAACAGACTCATTTCATTCCTTTTTGTTAATGATTCTAAAAAAAATACTTTTGTGGGTTATAATTATCATTTTTTTTCTCAAATAATATTAGAAGGTTTTGGTATCGTCGTGGAGATTCTATTTTCTCTACAATTATTTAGCTCTTCCTTAAGGGGATTAGAAATCGTAAAATCTTATAAAAATTTTCAATCAATTCATTCGATCTTTCCCTTTTTCGAAGATCAACTGATATATTTAAATCATAAGTCTGATATACGAATACCCTATCCTATCCATCTGGAAATCTTGGTTCAAATCTGCGATATTCGATAAAAGATGTCTCTTTCTTTCATTAATAAGGTTGTTTTTTTATTATTCTATTATAATTGGAATAGTCTTTTTCCTCAAAAAAAATGGATTTTTACTTTTTTTTCAAAAAGGAATCGAAGAATTTTCTGTTCCTATATAATTTATATGTATGGGAATATGAATCTATCTTTCTTTTTCTACGTAACAAATCCTCTCAGTTACAGTAAAAACATTTTCGCGTTTTTTTTGAGCGAATTTTTTTCTATGAAAAAATAAAACATCTTTAGAGAGTATCTACTAAGAATTGTTCATATACTTTCTTCTTCTTTAAGGATACTTTCATCCATTATGTTAGATATCAAGGAAAATCAATTCTGGTTTTAAAGAATACTCCTTTTTTGATAAATAAATGGAAATACTATTTTATATATTTATGGCAATGTCATTTTGATATTTGGCTGGACTAGAACGAACTATATAAACGAATTATCTCAGTATTCATTTCACTTTTTAGGCTATTATTTAAGTATTCCACTAAATCTTTCAGTAGTACGAAGTCAAATGTTGCAAATTCATTTCTTATTAAAATTGTTATAAAAAAACTTGATACAATAGTTCCCATTATTCCTCTAATGAGATCTTGGCTAAAACAAAATTTTGTAATGTAATGGGTCATCCTATTAGTAAGCCGGTTTGGGCCAATTTATCTGATTTTGATATTATTGACCGGTTTTGCGCATATGCAGAAATTTTTCTCATTATTACAATGGATCTGCAAAAAAAAAGAGTTTCTATCAAATAAAATATATACTTCGGTTTTCTTGTATAAAAACTTTGGCTCGTAAGCATAAAAGTACTGTGCGCATTTATTTGAAAAAATTAAGTTCAGAAAAATTATTGCAAGAATTTTTTACAGAAGAAGATCTTTTTTCTTTGATTTTTCCAAGAACTTCTTTTACTTTGCGTAGGTTTTATAGAGGTCGTATTTGGTATTTGGATATTCTTTTAAGAAACGATTTCGTCAATTATTTATAATTGAAAATAGGTTATGTTATTTTTTAAATCGGTGTAAATTGATAAAACGAACTTCCTTCTTTTTATTCAATGAGGATAAAAAAATCATTTTTTTTAGTCTTCTATATCTATATATAGGATTTTGAAATGCTCATGTAGTCAGAGTCAAGATTCGGGGTTAATGAATTAAATATTATATTTCACTTTCTTAGAGTCTTTTGCTAGGCAAGTAATTAAGTTTAGATGTATACATAGGGAAAGCCGTGTGCAATGAAAACTGCAAACACGGCTTTGGGGAGGGATTTTTTCTTGTTTTATTCTATTGTTGAATTTTATTCAAGAATAAATTATCTACTTCATCCGACTAGTTCCGGGTTCAAGTCCCGGCAACTCATTTTTGTAGATCGATGTTGTATTATATCTATATTTCTATTCTCTATTTCTATAAATAGAATGATATATAGAAAATAAACTTTTTTTATGAATCAATGAAATGGGATAAACAAGGTAAATTCGGATAAACCGAAAATGAATAAGAACATACTAATGAATAAGAACATACTATGGATATTAGTATTGGTTGACACTGGTATATAAGTCATGTTATACTGTTGAATAACAAGTCCTCAAATTCTCGCATTATAGAGAATTTTTGTGCTTGGGAGTCCCTAATGATTAAATGAACCAAGATTTTACCATGACTGCAATTTTAGAGAGACGCGAGAGCGAAAGCCTATGGGGTCGCTTCTGTAATTGGATAACCAGCACCGAAAATCGTCTTTACATTGGATGGTTTGGTGTTTTGATGATTCCTACATTATTGACTGCACTTCTGTATTTATTATCGCTTTTATCGCTGCCCCTCCAGTAGATATTGATGGTATTCGTGAGCCTGTTTCTGGATCTCTACTTTATGGAAACAATATCATTTCTGTGCGATATTCCTACTTCTGCGGCTATAGGTTTGCATTTTTATCCGATCTAGGGAAGCAGCTTCTGTTGATGAGTGGTTATACAACGGCGGTCCTTATGAACTATTGTTCTACACTTCTTACTTGGTGTAGCTTGCTACATGGGTCGTGAGTGGGACTTAGTTTTCGTCTGGGTATGCGTCCCTTGGATTGCTGTTGCATATTCAGCTCCTGTTGCAGCCCGCTACTGCTGTTTTCTTGATCTATCCTATTGGTCAAGGAAGCTTTTCGGATGGTATGCCTCTAGGAATTTCAGGTACTTTCAATTTTATGATTGTATTTCAGGCCTGAGCATAATATTCTTAGCATCCATTTCACATGTTAGGTGTAGCTGGTGTATTCGGCGGCTCCCTATTCAGTGCTATGCATGGTTCCTTGGTAACTTCTAGTTTGATCAGGGAAACCCACAGAAAATGAATCCGCTAATGAAGGTTACAGATTTGGTCAAGAGGAAGAAACTTATAATATTGTAGCTGCTCATGGTTATTTTGGCCGATTAATCTTCCAATATGCAAGTTTCAACAATTCTCGTTCTTTACATTTCTTCCTAGCTGCTTGGCCTGTAGTAGGTATTTGGTTTACCGCTTTAGGTATCAGCACTATGGCTTTCAACTTAATTGGTTTTAATTTCAACCAATCCGTAGTTGATAGTCAAGGTCGTGTAATAAATACCTGGGCTGATATTATTAACCGAGCTAACCTTGGTATGGAGTAATGCATGAACGTAATGCTCATAATTTCCCCTCTAGATCTAGCTGCGATGGAAGCTCCATCTGTTAATGGATAAATTTTGATCTTAATTTAAAGTAGACGAGTTTTTGTTTAAAAATAAAGGAGCAATATCAACTTTGTTAATATTGCTCCTTTATATTGGATATTGGATTAGTAATCTTTTTTTTAGATTTCTATAGATTTATACATACGTTTTTGATTGATATAATGATTCCTTATCTTTTTTTTTTTCCTTTGTTAGAAAAAAAAAGGATAATGAAAAGGTAGAATTTGAAGATATAGATCATTTTTACTATAAGGGGCGGATGTAGCCAAGTGGATCAAGGCAGTGGATTGTGAATCCACCATGCGCGGGTTCAATTCCCGTCGTTCGCCCATATCTATATATAGATAGATATAGATATTGTTTAGGTTTTCAAGTATAAATCTGAAATAAAGAAAAATGGCTTACTTCTAAAACTTATAAGTACGAATTCTTCAAAATAATAATTATTACAAAAGATATATTTTTGAGATTAAAATAGATACATTTATCTATTTCACAAAAAAAGAATATATCCATATCGTGGTTTCCTCTTATAATACCTCAGGTGCTAATGAAACTATTTTAGTGAAATTTAACTGTCTCAATTCCCGGGCGATGCGCAAAAGATTCGAGTTCCTTTTGGATTTCCTTCTTGATCAATTATAACTGCAGCATTATCATCATACTGAATTATTATACCGTTGCTACGTTTTAGTTGTTTACAAGTACGTACAATTACAGCTCTGATCACTTCAGATTTTTCTAAGTTCGTATTTGGTACTGCTTGTTTGATTACAGCAACAACAATGTCGCCAATATAAGCATATCGTCGATTACTAGCTCCTAGGATTCGAATACACATCAGTTCACGTTGCTCCGCTGTTATCCGCTACATTCAAATGAGTTTGAGGTTGAATCATATCATTTTTTTATTATTTCAATCTAAAAAAGGAAGTAAAAATATTTTGTGTCAAAAAAAAAGGAACCTATTATTGCCTTTTTTCTTTTCATTCTAAAGACCTATTTTCTTTGGTTCTCTTTTATTATCCTGAAATAATGAATTGAGTTCGTATCGGCATTTTGGATGATGCTATTGAAATAGCCTTTCTTGCTATATTTTCTGGTACTCCACCCATTTCATAAAGTATTTTCCCAGGTTTAACAACAGCTACCCAATATTCGGGAAATCCTTTTCCTGAACCCATACGTGTTTCAGTAGGTCTTACTGTAACCGGTTTGTCTGGAAAAATACGTACCCATATTTGTCCACCTCGGCGAACATTTCTTGACATTGCCCGCCGTCCCGCTTCTATTTGTCTAGATGTTATCCAAGCTGGCTCAAGTGCCTGAAGAGCATATCTTCCGAAGCAAATATTATTACCTCGATAGGATATTCCCTTCATTCTTCCTCTATGTTGTTTACGAAATCTGGTTCTTTGGGGGTTATAATTGATGGTTGTTTTTCAATTCCATCTTTATTACAGAACCGTACATGAGATTTTCACCTCATACGGCTCCTCGCGAATGAAGTAATTCAAATACTATATCTATATGGATATAGATTCTATCTAATCGATAAAATAATAGAAATAGTCATATGTTTAGTAAATAACGAAATCTCGGTATTTTTTGAGATTTCATACAATCTTCGAAATTTTTAGATCTTGTTTTCAATATCGATTCTTAGAATTGGCAAAAATATAAAAAAATTCAATAAAAGAAAAAATTCTCGCGGGCGAATATTTACTCTTTTATTCTCAAATTCAGATGTAATGAAATTCAGATGTTAATGTAGGGTACAACTCCTAAAAAATGGATTGTTTTTAGGTTTCTTCCGCCATCCCACCTAAGAAATCATTAAGATTTGTTTTTCTTTAAGATTTTTTTAATAAAATCTTAAGTCTTAAGTATTTGCAGGTTTCGTCGTCTCCCATCGCCTCTCGATTAATGGTTAGGTTTTAATTCGACAATGGAGCCTTTCTCATAGCTAAAAATTAATAAAATTTTTTTAGAATAGAATATTCATTTCTTTTTTCGTGAATCAATATTATCAGTTTTTCTTGATTCAGAGCTCTTAATTTATTGACATTAAAAATAAAAAAAAAATATATATATTATTCTTTTTTATTTTTAAGGATGCTTTAATACACTATCTTTTCTGAGATGACCCATAGACCTTTACATATTCGAATTCTATATCATTGATATATTTTAATCTCTTTCTTTCACCTTTTCTTTTTATCTATATGTTTTATTGCTTTACAACTAAATAATCTTTTTTTTTCTTTTATCTTTCACAATTTTTCAGTTGCTATATTCTTTTTTTATTAAATTTTTTTTCTTTTGACTAATTCTTTAGATCTAGATAATCCGAAGTGATGTGTTGGTTATTAGTTCTTTTTAAATGAATTGATACTATTAACCGGTTTCTTTTTTTTTTTTAATCATTCTAAAAAACTAACGAGTCACACACTAAGCATGGCAATCCTCTATAAAATGATGAATTTCTTTTTTTAGTCGATTCAATCTTATAAAATAGATAAATTTTTGAGAATCAAAATCGAGTAATTTTTTCTTTTTTGTTTTATATAAAATCAAAATAGGACATTGATTATTGAATAGAAAGAAGGACATATTTTTCTTTATTTCGAAAATATCCAACTTTTATCCCTAAAACTCCATAAATAGTTCGAACTGTATAACAACAATATTCAATTTTAGCTCGAATGGTTGGAGAGGAACCCTACCTTCTCTGATCCATTCGACACGTGCAATTTCTTTTCCAACAATACGTCCTGCAATCTGTACTTGAACTCCTTTTGTACCTGCTTGTTCAGTTAATTCAATAGCTTTTTTCATTGCTTTACGAAATGAAACTCTATTCTTTAATTGTCCCAGCTATAAATTCTGCAAGAATATTAGGGTGTTTATAAGCATTTGTAACTTTTACAATAGCAATGTTTAGTTTTCTATTCACACAATTCAGTTTTTTGTGCATATT
Source organism: Vigna unguiculata (assembly GCF_037176805.1). Lineage (NCBI taxonomy): Eukaryota > Viridiplantae > Streptophyta > Magnoliopsida > Fabales > Fabaceae > Vigna > Vigna unguiculata. The sequence goes on from NW_028196824.1 coordinate 42,099, forward strand.
CGTCTGTAATTCTTCGATTTTTTGAGGCTTACCCTCTATTAATAACTTTGGAAATCCCATATATATTATGACTTGAATCAGATCGATTCTTTTTTGAACTTATCTCTCCAATCCTCGACACCCGAGGATATTCTTCTATTTTTTTGTATAAAATTTTTTATCCAATCTCGTATTTTTTTATCTTCTTGTATATTCTCAGAATATTTTGTTGGTTGTGCAAACCAAATAGAATCATGACTTTGAGTTGTACCAAGTCTGAAACCAAGCGGATTTATTTTTTGTCCCATAATTCCCCACTACTGTACATAAAAATTACATAAAATGATATTTCTTATTTGTGTATTTTTTATCTATAGATAGATCTTTATAACTCATTATAGCTCATTGACTAAGTTCGTTGAA
>NW_028196824.1:47500-52500 GCF_037176805.1 Vigna unguiculata
AGAAGATATATTTCAAGAAATGCAGATCTATTCACTCTATCAATAACCGAGCCGGATCTGGTGTATCATAAGGAATTTGATTTTTCTATGGATTCCTCCGGATTGGATCAAAAACATTTCTTGAATGAGTTATTGAACTCCAGGGATGAATCGAAAAGCACTCTTTATTGGTTCTACCTCCTCTTTTTTATGAAGAGAATGAATCTTTTTATCGAAGGATCATAAAAAAATGGGTCCCAGACCTCTTGCGGAAATAATGTGGAAGATCCAAAACCTAAAATAGTTGTATTTGCTAGCAACAACATAATGGAGGCAGTCAATCAATATAGATTGATCCGAAATCTGATTCAAATCCAATATAGCACCCATGGTTACATAAGAAATGTATTGAATCGATTCAATTGCAACTTCGAATATGGAATTCAAAGGTATCAAATAGGAAATGATACTCTGAATCATCGAACTAGAATGAAATACACGATCAACCAACATTTATCAAATTTGAAAAAGAGTCAGAAGAAGTGGTTCGATCCTCTTATTTTGATTTCTCGAACGGAGAGATCTATGAATTGGGATCCTAATGTATATAGATACAAATGGTCCAATGGGAGCAAGAATTTCCAGGAACATTTGGACTATTTCATTTCTGAGCAGAATAGCCGTTTTCAAGTAGTGTTCGATCGATTACATATTAATCAATATTCGATTGATTGGTCTGAGGTTATCGACAAAAAAGATTTGTCTAAGTCACTTTGTTTATTTTTGTCCAAGTTACTTCTTTTTTTGCCCAAGTTTCTTCTCTTTTTGTCTAACTCACTTCCTTCTTTTTTATTTGTGAGTTTTGGGGGTATCCCCATTCATAGGTCCGAGATCCACATCTATGAATTGAAAGGTCCGAATGATCCACTCTGTAATCAGTTATTAGAATCAATAGGTCTTCAAATCTTTCATTGAAAAAAAGGAAACCCTTATTATTGGATGACCAAGATACTTCCCAAAAATCGAAATTCTTGATCAATGGAGGAACAATATCACCATTTTTGTTCAATAAGATACCAAAGTGGATGATTGACTCATTCCATACTAGAAAGAATCGCAGGAATCTTTTGATAACACAGATTCCTATTTCTCAATGAAATCCCACGATCCAGACAATTGGCTGAATCCCGTGAAACCATTTCATAGAAGTTCATTGATATACTATTTTTATAAAGCAAATCGACTTCGATTCTTGAATAATCAATATCACTTCTGCTTCTATTGTAACAAAAGATTCCCTTTTTATGTGGAAAAGGCCCGTATCAATAATTATGATTTTACGTATGGACAATTCCTCAAAATCTTGTTCATTCGCAACAAAATCTTTCTTTTTGCGATGGTCAAAAAAAACATGCTTTTTTGAAGAGAGATACTATTTCACCAATCGAGTTACAGGTATCTAACATATTGATACCTAACGATTTTCCGCAAAGTGGCGACGAAGGGTATAACTTCTACAAATCTTTCCATTTTCCAATTCGATACGATCCATTCGTTCGTGGAGCTATTTACTCGATCGCAGACATTTCTGGAACACCTCTAACAGAGGGACAAATAGTCCATTTTGAAAAAACTTATTGTCAACCTCTTTCAGATATGAATATACCTGATTCAGAAGGGAAGAACTTGTATCAGTATCTCAATTTCAATTCAAACATGGGTTGGATTCACACTCCATGTTCTGAGAAATATTTACCATCCGAAAAAAGGAAAAAACGGAGTTTTTGTCTACAAAAATGCCTTGAGAAAGGTCAGATGTATAGAACCTTTCAACAAGATAGTGTTTTTTCAACTCTCTCAAAATGGAATCTATTCCAAACATATATACCATGGTTCCTTACCTCGACGGGGTACAAATATCTAAATTTCATATTTTTTAGATACTTTTTCAGACCTATTGCCGATACTAAGTAGCAGCCAAAAATTTGTATCCATTTTTCATGATATTATGCATGGGTCAGATATATTATGGCGAATTCGTCAGATTCCATTGTGTCTTCCACAATGGAATCTGATAAGTGAGATTCCGGGTAATTGTTTCCATAATCTTCTTCTGTCCGAAGAAATGACTCATCGAAATAATGAGTTACTATTGATATCGACACATCTGAGATCGCTAAATGTTCAGGAGTTCTTCTATTCAATCCTTTTCCTTCTCCTTGTTGCTGGATATCTCGTTCGTACACATCTTCTCTTTGTTTCTCGAGTCTATAGTGAGTTACAGACAGAGTTCGAAAAGGTAAAATCTTTGATGATTCCATCATACATGATTGAGTTGCGAAAACTTCTGGATAGGTATCCTACATCTGAACTGAATTCTTTCTGGTTAAAGAATATCTTTCTAGTTGCTCTGGAACAATTAGGAGATTCTCTAGAAGAAATACGGAGTTTTGCTTTTGGTAGCAACATGCTATGGGGTGGTGGTCCCGCTTATGGGGTCAAATCCATACGTTCTAAGAATAAATATTGGAATCTCATCGATCTCATAAGTATTATACCAAATCCCATCAATCGAATCGCTTTTTCGAGAATACGAGACATCTAAGTCATCCAAGTAAAGCAATCTATTCCTTGATAAGAAAAATAAAAAACGTGAATGGTGATTGGATTGATGATCAAATAGAATCCTGGGTCTCGAACACTGATTCGATTGATGATAAAGAAAAAGAATTCTTGGTTCAGTTTTCTACCTTAACAACAGAAAAAAGGATTGATCAAATTCTATTGAGTCTTACTCATAGTGATCTTTTATCAAAGAATAACTCTGGTTATCAAATAAGGTGAACAACCGGGAGCAATTTACTTACGATACTTAGTTGACATTCAAAAAAAGTATCTAATGATTTATGAATTCAATACATCCTGTTTAGTAGAAAGACGTATATTCCTTGCTAATTATCAGACAATTACTTATTCACACACCTTGTGGGGGGCTAATAGTTTGCATTTCCCATCTCATGGAAAACCCTTTTCGCTCCGCTTAGCCCTACCTCCCCCTAGTAGGGGTATTTTAGTGATAGGTTCTATAGGAACTGGACGATCCTATTTGGTCAAATACCTAGCGACAAACTCCTATGTTCCTTTCATTACAGTATTTCTGAACAAGTTCCTGGATAACAAGCCTAAGGGTTTTCTTATTGATAATAGTGACTATATTGATGATAGTGACGATATTGATGATAGTGACGATATTGATGATAGTGACGATAGTGACGATATCGACCGTGACCTTGATATGGAGCTGGAGCTTCTAACTATGATGAATACGCTAACTATGGATATGATGCCAGAAATAGACGATTTTATATCACCTTTCACTTCGAATTAGCAAAAGGCAATGTCTCCTTGCATAATATGGATTCCTAACATTCATGATCTGGATGTGACTGAGTCGAATTACTTATCCCTCGGTCTTTTAGTGAAACTATCTCTCCAGGGGATTGTGAAAGATGTTCCACTAGAAATATTCTTGTTATTGCTTCGACTCATATTCCCCAAAAAGTAGATCCAGCTCTAATAGCTCCGAATAAATTCAATACATGCATTAAGATACGAAGGCTTCTTATTCCACAACAACGAAAACACTTTTTCACTCTTTCATATACTAGGGGATTTCACTTGGAAAAGAAAATGTCCCATACTAATGGATTCGGGTCCACGACGATGGGTTCAAATGTACGAGATCTTGTAGCACTTAACAATGAGGCCCTATCGATTAGTATTATACAAAAAAAATCCATCATAGACACTAATATAATTAGTTCTGTTCTTCATAGACAAACTTGGGATTTCCGATCTCAGGTAAGATCGGTTCAGGATCATGGGATCCTTTTCTATCAGATAGGAAGGGCTGTTTCACAAAATGTACTTCTAAGTAATTGCTCCATAGATCCTATATCTATCTATATGAAGAAGAAATCATGTGACGGGGGGGATTCTTATTTGTACAAATGGTACTTCGAACTTGGAACGAGTATGAAGAAATTAACGATAACTTCTTTACCTTTTGAGTTGTTCTGCCGGATCGGTCGCTCAAGACCTTTGGTCTCTACCCGGACCTGATGAAAAAAATGGGATCACATCTTATGGACTCGTTGAGAAGAATTATGATCTAGTTCATGGCCTATTAGAAGTAGAAGGCGCTCTGGTGGGATCCTCACGTACAGAAAAAGATTGCAGTCAATTTGATAAGGATCGAGTGACATTGCTTCTTCGGTCCGAACCAAGGAATCCCTTAAATAGGATTCAAAATGGATCTTATTCTATCGTTGATCAGAGATTTCTCTATGAAAAATATGAATCGGAGTTTGAAGAAGGGGGAGGAGTCCTCGACCCGCAACAGATAGAGGAGGATTTTTTCAATCACATCGTTTGGGCTCCTAGAATATGGCGCCCTTGGGGCTTTCTATTTGATTGTATTGAAAGGCCCAATAATTTGGGATTTCCCTATTGGGCCAGGTCATTTCGGGACAAGCGGATCATTTATGATGAAGAGGATGAGCTTCAAGAGAATGATTCAGAGTTCTTGCAGGGTGGAACCATGCAGTACCAGACACGAGATAGATCTTCCAAAGAACAGGGCTTTTTCGAATAAGCCAATTCATTTGGGACCCCGTGGATCCACTCTTTTTCCTATTCAAAGATCAGCCTTTTGTCTCTGTGTTTTCACATCGACAATTCTTTACAGATGAAGAGATGTCAAGGGAACTTCTTACTTCCAAAACAAATCTTCCTACATCTATATATAAACACTGGTTTATCAAGAATACGCAAGAAAAGCATTTTGAATTGTTGATTCATTGCCAGAGATGGCTTAGAATCAATAGTTCATCATCTAAAGGATTTTTCCCTTCTAATACTCTATCTGAGAGTTATCAATATTTATCAAATCTGTTCCTATCTAACGAAGCGCTATTGGATCAAATGACAAAGACATTGTTGAGAAAAAGATGGCTTTTCCC
>NW_028196825.1:0-32500 GCF_037176805.1 Vigna unguiculata
CAAAAGTTCAGGGACTTGAGAATGCAACAAAAGACGGGGAGATTTCATAGTTTTCCAAAAAAAGATGCCGCTATATTGAAGAGACAATTAGCTCAATTGGAAACATATCTTGGCGGCATTAAATATATGAAGGGCTTACCAGATATTGTAATAATCGTCGATCAACAAGAAGAATATACGGCTCTTCGAGAATGTATAACTTTGGAAATTCCAACAATTTGTTTAATTGATACAAATAGTGACCCGGACCTCGCTGATATTTCAATTCCAGCTAATGATGATGCTATAGCCTCAATTCGATTAATTCTTAACAAATTAGTTTTTGCAATTTGTGAGGGTCGGTCTAGATATATACGAAATTCTTGATTAATAATAAGATAAAAAATTCTTGAATTTGCTTCGAGGGGTTCATAGATTTATGGAATCGCTTACTATACTAGTAAGAAATTGCACAAAAATGAAAATAGAAAACAAACAAAAATTTTATGTAATTAGTATCGGTATTCAAAATCAAAAATGAAAGTAGACAAATCAAAAGGGAAAGGAGATGTTTGAATAAAAATAATTCCCTTTTTTCAACTTCTTTTTTTAGAGGACAGGACAATATGAATGTTTTATTATGCTCTATCAACACATTAAAAAGATTATACGATATATCTGCTGTGGAAGTAGGTCAACATTTCTATTGGCAAATAGGGGGTTTCCTAGTACATGCCCAAGTACTTATTACTTCTTGGGTTGTAATTGCTATCTTATTGGTTTCAGCCATTCTAGTTATTCGAAATCTGCAAACCATTCCCACTTTCGGTCAGAATTTATTTGAATATGTTCTTGAATTCATTCGAGACGTGAGCAAAACTCAGATTGGAGAAGAATATGGTCCGTGGGTTCCTTTTATTGGAACTTTGTTTCTATTTATTTTTGTTTCTAATTGGTCAGGGGCTCTTTTACCTTCCTTGGAAAATCATCCAATTACCTCATGGGGAGTTAGCTGCACCCACAAATGATATAAATACTACCGTTGCATTAGCTTTACTTACATCAGTTGCATATTTCTATGCGGGTCTTTCAAAAAAAGGATTAGCTTATTTTAGTAAATACATCCAACCAACTCCAATCCTTTTACCGATTAACATATTAGAAGATTTCACAAAACCCTTATCCCTTAGTTTTCGACTTTTCGGAAATATATTAGCTGATGAATTAGTAGTTGTTGTTCTTGTTTCTTTAGTACCTTTAGTAGTTCCTATACCTGTCATGTTCCTTGGATTATTCACAAGCGGTATTCAAGCTCTCATTTTTGCTACTTTAGCTGCGGCTTATATAGGTGAATCCATTGAAGGCCATCATTGACTAGTTTTCTCAAAAATAGTCTTTTTTGTTTAGCTTGCCACACATATATTGTGGCTCAATAGAATCTACAAAATAAACATCTATCTATAGATATATAGATAGATATAGATAGATCTATTCGATTAGTATATATTAGTTTGGATATTCAAAAAAAATGAATAGCTAGAATTAGAATTCTGTATGATATTTACGTTTACAATGTGTGATAAAAAGATACTATATAGAATGTTAGTAGATTCTCGTTTGATTCACATTTAATTCAACAATTGATCAAAAGATAATTAAAAACATTTAGATCACCCAATTTCCTATATTTCTTTGAAACATTAATGAAATCGAATGAATTTATTTAGATTGATTGTATCCATATGGGATAAGAGAATAAGAAAAGAGGGAAGGGGAGCTTAAAAAAAAACATGATAAAAAAAATAGAAGTGAGGGGATCAGTCAAGGTTTTTTAGGTTTCAAAGAATGAATTTCAATTTCGATTGAATCTAAAACACAAAGAAAATTAGTTTACAGCATAGAAGAAACCTATGTATATGTGATATGATATTATAGATGAACTAGTTTTATATGAACTAACCATATATCTGAAATAACTAATCTTTTCTATATAAAAAAGGCCTCGCTATTACTGTCAATTTCTATAGGGATAGAAAAGCAAAGTCCTTGCGTTTCAGCTCTAATTGTGAATTGAAAATTAAAAAACTAAAGAAATTGTATAAAAAAACGAAGAATTCAAAGAATGATTCCAAAATTAAGGTAAGAGAAGAACAAAGATTATACAGATTCACCCCCAAAACTATGTAGTTCGAGACGAAAAAAGAAATCTCGAAGTAATTCGTTTAATAACTATTATTTTCAATTTTTAATTCTTATTTTTATTAATTACTTTAACTGAAAAAGTCTTGGTAATTGAAAAATGAAGTCAGAATTTATTAGTCGATTATATCATTAACTATTTCTTTCTTTTATATGTAGGTTACGAGGAAATTCTCATGAATCCAATTATTTCTGCCGCTTCTGTTATTGCTGCTGGATTGGCCGTAGGGCTTGCTTCTATTGGACCTGGGGTTGGTCAAGGCACTGCCGCAGGGCAAGCTGTAGAGGGGATTGCAACAACCAGAGGCAGAGGGAAAAATACGGGGTACTTTATTACTTAGTCTGGCTTTTATGGAAGCTTTAACAATTTACGGGCTGGTTGTAGCATTAGCACTTTTATTTGCTAATCCTTTTGTTTAATCCTAAAAAGATAAAAATACATATGTGGACTTCCTTTTTCGAATTATATTAATAATTCACTCCTACAATTCTTTATCTGTTCGGATAAGAACACAGGAGAAGGACTAATTGAAAGGTATTCACATACTTATTCACCCTCTTTCTTCTTTTTGTTTAGTCCAATGAACCCCTCTTTTATTTTATTTCTTTTAAGATAATTTTTTGAAAGTGTTCAAACTAGATAGATTTTGCAATTGATAAAAGAACTGGTATCTAATTCTAAGAAGTATCATTCTTTTAGGGAATCTTCCAATTGATTGACCAATCCAAATTATATCAAATTCTATAATTATATATTCCAATTAGATTATTATATTATCTATCTAATAGGAATATTAGAAAGATAATTAGTCTATTCATAAGAGGAGATGAGATCATATGAAAAATATAACCGATTCTTTCCTTTGTTTGGGCTCCTGGCCATCCGCCGGAAGTTTCGTGTTTAATACCGATATTTTAGCAACAAATCCAATAAATCTTAGTGTAGTGTTAGGTCTACTGGTTTTTTTTGGAAAGGGAGTGTGTGCGAGTTGTTTATTTCAAAGAATAAATTGGATTTAACCAAACTGCACTTTTTAGTTTAGTTAGAATTAAGAAAATGTGCAGAATCCCGCGAATTACTTCTGAATTCATTTTCTTTTTTGAATAAATTAAGAAAAATCTTAAAGAACCATAGCATTTCGCGCTTTATTGGTAATCCACTTTGATTCTCTATTTACCAAAAATTTTGGACTATTACCATGGTTAAAAAGAGTTTGAAGTCTATACGCAGTGTAGTACTCTTTCTACCGCTATATTAATACAGAAAGGAAACGGTTTCAAAAAAATTATTCGATTTTTTTTCGATATAAAACACTCATGTCGATAAAAAAAATGGCTTGAATCCTATTTATGGCGAGAAATAAAAAACGGGTGAATTTAAACCTCCCCTTTGTACGATGCGTAATCGATGGATGACCTATGTATAAATTCAAAAGAAGTCTTTGGATTTGAATAAAAAAACAACTTTGTTGACATATATTTGTTTGGTCAAAAGAGTCCTCCGAATATTCTAGTCTTATATTGGTAATTGTTTTCACTTTGAATAGAGAAGAGAGGATAGGCTCATTACATAAAAAATTGGTAAATTTCCGATAAGTAATTGAGTGTGAGAGCCAAATGAATCGAAAGATTCATGTTTGGTTCGGGAAGAGATCATAGACATTTTGAAATGGATGGAAAGAGAGTCTACTTTCATTACGTGATTTATTAGATAATCGAAAACAGAAAATCTGGAGAACTATTCGAAACTCAGAAGAATTACAGGAAAACGCCATTGAACAGCTCGAAAAAGCCCAGGCCCGCTTAAGGAAAGTTGAAACAGAAGCAGATCTGTTTCGGGTGAATGGCTATTCTGAGATCAAACGAGAAAAATTGAATTTAATTAATTCAATTTATACGACTTTGGAACAATTAGAAAATTACAAAAACGAAGCTATTGATTTTGAACAACAAAGAGTTATTAATCAAGTTCGACAGCGGGTTTTACAACAAGCCTTACAGGGAGCTCTAGGAACTCTAAATAGTTGCTTGAACAACGAGTTACATTTACGTACTGTTAGTGCTAATATTGGCATGTTTGGGATGATGAAATAAAAAAATAACTGATTAGGCTTTCTATTATACAATAGAGTATAGGCATCATTTTTTTCTTATAAAAAATAAATTTAAGATATTTTCATGGTAACCATTCGTGCAGATGAAATTAGTAAAATTATCCGTGAACGCATTGAGCAATATAATACAGAAGTAAAAATTGTAAATACTGGTACCGTACTTCAAGTAGGCGATGGTATTGCTCGTATTTATGGTCTTGATGAAGTAATGGCGGGTGAATTGGTGGAATTTGAAGAAGGTACTATAGGCATTGCTTTGAATTTGGAATCAAAAAATGTTGGTGTTGTATTAATGGGTGATGGTTTGCTGATACAAGAGGGAAGTTCAGTAAAAGCAACAGGAAGAATTGCTCAGATACCTGTAAGTGAAGCTTATTTGAGTCGTGTTATAAATGCCCTGGCTAAACCAATTGACGGTCGAGGAGAAATTTCAGCTTCGGAATCTCGATTAATAGAATCTCCCGCTCCCGGTATTATTTCAAGACGTTCGGTATATGAGCCTCTCCAAACAGGACTTATTGCTATTGATTCGATGATCCCCATAGGACGGGGCCAGCGAGAATTAATTATTGGAGATAGACAAACAGGTAAAACAGCAGTAGCCACAGATACAATTCTCAATCAACAGGGACAAAATGTAATATGTGTTTATGTAGCTGTTGGTCAAAAAGCATCTTCTGTGGCTCAAGTGGTGACTACCTTACAAGAAAGAGGAGCAATGGAATACACTATTGTAGTAGCTGAAACAGCGGATTCTCCAGCTACATTACAATACCTCGCGCCTTATACAGGAGCAGCTCTGGCTGAATATTTTATGTACCGTGAACGTCACACTTTAATCATTTATGACGATCTCTCCAAACAAGCACAGGCTTATCGGCAAATGTCTCTTCTATTACGAAGACCACCAGGTCGCGAAGCTTATCCAGGGGATGTTTTTTATTTACATTCGCGTCTTTTGGAAAGAGCCGCTAAATTAAGTTCTCAGTTAGGCGAAGGAAGTATGACTGCTTTACCAATAGTTGAAACTCAATCGGGAGATGTTTCAGCTTATATTCCTACGAATGTAATTTCCATTACAGATGGCCAAATATTCTTATCGGCCGATCTATTCAATGCTGGAATAAGACCCGCTATTAATGTTGGTATTTCAGTTTCCAGAGTTGGATCGGCGGCTCAAATCAAAGCCATGAAACAAGTAGCTGGTAAATTAAAATTGGAATTAGCACAATTCGCAGAATTAGAAGCTTTTGCACAATTCGCTTCTGATCTAGATAAAGCTACTCAAAATCAATTAGCAAGAGGTCAACGATTGCGCGAGTTGCTTAAACAATCCCAATCAGCTCCTCTTACTGTGGAAGAACAGATAGTAACTATTTATACCGGAACGAATGGTTATCTTGATTCATTAGAAATTGGACAGGTAAGGAAATTTCTTGTTGAGTTACGTGCTTACTTAAAGACGAATAAACCTCAATTCAAAGAAATCATATCTTCTACCAAGACATTCACTGGGGAAGCAGAAGCCCTTTTAAAGGACGCTATTAAAGAACAGATGGAACTCTTTTTATTCCAGGAACAAGTAGAAAAAAATTGATGAATCATTAAATAATTTTGTAATTCAATTTTCCAATTTTTATAATTAGTATCTTTTAATATGTTTTTATTTCATTTGAATATTATATATAATGAATTCGAATCAAAATGTAATAAATCAAAAAAAATAGAAGGACAAGGTTGAAATTAGATATGCAAACAACTTGCGTCCAATAGGATTTGAACCTATACCTAAGGTTTAGAAGACCTCTGTCCTATCCATTAGACAATGGACGCTTCTATTTTATATTTGATTCTTTAACCTTTTTAACTAAACCTTATTAAAAAGATTAAAGAATCAAACAAATATAAAGAATTCTAGAAATTATAAAAATAAAATAAATCAAATATTTAGAATAAAAGAAAAAAAAAATAAAAAAGAAAAATCAATTGAATATAATTGAATATATATAACTAAAACTAAATTAAGAAATGAAAATGAAGAATTGACAAATTCTTTAAGAATTCTAGATTCATTCTCGAAGAAAAAAGATAGATTTAAATAGAATAAAATAGAAGCGGGTAGCGGGAATCGAACCCGCATCGTTAGCTTGGAAGGCTAAGGGTTATAGTCGACGTTGATTCATCATTTTGATTTAACGTCTCTAATTCAAAACTGAACGTGAAACTTTTGTTTCATTCGGCTCCTTTACGGAATGAAGAGATGGACAATAAAAAAAATTGACCCATAACATCTATGTCAGCCTTTTTGTATGAATAGGTTTCAAATATCTTGCTTTTTAGATGATCCCTCTAGAAGAGCAATATTCTAACAATCTATGTTTTTTTTCTAGTTACTTCGTTCTCTATTTCTATTTCAGAAAATCTTTAGGAAAAGAAGAAAATTTCCGTCGAGCTAAAAAAATGTCGATGTCTCTAGTAAACTAAAAGAATCGTTTAATAGCTATTTTGCTTCAATTTTTACTATGCAAAAAAATGGAAGATTTAGTTACGATTAGAAAGAAACTTTGTATATTTCTCTCCATAGATCCTTTAGTAATACTCAAAAAATTCGGATTATAGATCCAATTCCAAAAACTTATGTTTCATAATTTTAAAACTCAATTTGTCAAATTCGATTTGATTCTTCTTGTATACAAATTACAATAATGTATATTATACCGCAAATAATTCATCGAGGGGTATAAAGGAGTCCCTTTAAGTAAAAAATAAAGTTTTTGATCGGCATATGAATCAAATGGGGGATCCCTTAACTTTTGGGGGGTCCTTGAAACGAATCGCACTTTTACCACTAAACTATACCCGCTACAATATCATTATTGTATCTTTTGTTGAACAAAGCAATCAGACAAAATAAAGAAATGGGAGGCATAATATTCTAATAAGTCGAGTATTGACATGTTTCATTAGAGAATCTTCTAATGAAATTTGAAAAACGGGATAATTTTCATTTTTTTATTTTGCTGAAGGTTATATATATATACAATTTACGTTACCAGAAAAAAGAGAGGGAGTAAGAAAAGAGAACATTTTTATATTATCTTATTTTGGTTTTATCTCATAGGAATCTATCCGTATCTCTTATTTTTTTTTTAATTACAAATATTTTTACAAATATTTTTTTTTCGAATAAAATATATTCAAATAAAGAATTTTTCTTCAATATTCATGGGAATAAAAGAAAAAGAGCCCGACTAGGTACTGGCCGGGCTCATTGGCTGTATAAAAAGAAAAAAAGAAAACTAAAATATATAGAATAATAAAAAAAAGATAGATAAGATAAAAAAGAATAAAAAAAAAGCAAGTCTCTTTTTTTTTTAAGCTCCCTTTTTGTTCTTCTTGTTTATGTGATATAACATAAACAAAGTAATTCTTTTTTTTTTCAATTGGGGAGAGATGGCTGAGTGGACTATAGCGTCGGATTGCTAATCCGTTGTACAAATTCTTGTACCGAGGGTTCGAATCCCTCTCTTTCCGTTGATAATTTGGTATTTTTTTTGAACTTGTTTTTTTTATTTACTAGTTAAAGATGTTAAAATAGAGAAAATCCTAAAAATATTTCAAAATTCCGCACAAGCAAGAAAACACAGAATCCACTTTTTTCTTATTCTATTCTTCACGTCCTGGATTACGTCCTGGATCGTTAGATAGGAATCCGAAGATGAAAAGAGAAACGAAAAAGATCACTACCGTATAAACAAAAAGTTTTAGAGTAAGCATTATGAAATCTCCAAGATAATTAAAAAACGACAAAGAAAGAGAATAGATTCTCTTATATTACAACATATTTTGTTTCTTTTAATACTAAGATACTAAGTTTCTAAAAAATGAAGTTTTTTTAGGATATGAGGAGATATATATATATGAGTTTCGAAAATGAATTGATAGTAAGAGTAGATTATTTTATTACAAATTATCAATAATTCTTTTGACCAAAAATCCTTTTTTTCTGTAATCTAGGTATTCGATTGGTGAGGGGTTCCAATCGAATAATCGGATTAGGTTTTTTCAATTCAAAAAACGTAAATGATGAGAAGGTCCCTTTTTTTCCTATATATTGAAAAATTTCAATATTGGAATCCAGAAGTCACACTGTAAGACTTATCTGATCTTATAAATTGTTAAAATGTTCGAGTTTTAGTTTTCTGAAAAATTCTGAATTTTTTTACGACATTATTCAAATTAAAAATATCATCGAAAACTTACAGCAGCTTGCCAAACAAAAGCTAAAAGAAAAAATAGTACGGGTATTACTGGCATAATATCCACAATTGGATTCAAGAAAGCGTAGGCTTCGGGCAATTTCTCCAAAAAAAAACTACTGGAATAAAGGACGGAGTGAATACAAATACAGATCCAACTAAAGATATTAAGCATAACAAACATTTTGTTCTTTAAAAAAAATAAAAGTTATTTTTGTTTTTTTTTTTTCATTCTAATTTTCAATTTTATTGCATTATATACATAATACAATAAAAAGGAAAATAAAGAGTTATGAATAAAAGTAAAAAAATGAATCAAATAAGATAAGAATCTCGAGAATCCTTCTTTTATTTGAACTTTTCCAGTTTCAAAATATTTTTTATTCTGAAATCAAAAAAATTGAAGAAATCATACTTCCTTCTATATAATATCTTAATTGAATTGTATGTAATGATCAATCAATTTAGTTTTATCCTATCTATCTATATCCATTTATAGATATAGATAGATATGTAGATACGCATATAAAATACTAGTCGCAAAATTTTTTTTTTATAGAAATTTTTGAACTGGAATTGACGAACAACCAATATCAATAATAGTCTTTATTAATGTAAAATGGAAAATGGGGCGTGGCCAAGCGGTAAGGCAACGGGTTTTGGTCCCGCTATTCGGAGGTTCGAATCCTTCCGTCCCAGAGCATATCTATTTAGGATGTATATCATATTTGAATACAGATTGTATCGCATAATTAAAAGGGACCCTCCTTTTTTTGAAAAAAAAAATTATCATTTTTCTACTTTACAAATTATAAAAATAGAATAGAGTAGAAAATATATTGCTAGAATATCAAGTTCATTTTCATTTATGTCTTTACTTTTAAAAAGGTTTTCATTATATATAAGAAAAACCGAAACGTAAAAAAAAGGATAGATTCTTATGTAGCGAATGAATCAATCACTATTCACGATTCGATAATTACATACTGGATCTAAGCTAAGGGAATGTTAGAGTAAAACTTCGTTTGAAACGATGTGGTAAAAAGCAACGTGCGGCTTGAAAGACATGATTAAATTAGGGGTGGATTTTGATATCCGCCATTTTTTCTAGTATTTTACAAACGAACATGATCTTGACTTGACATCATTTGTTCTGTTCCACTAGACCCCTTTTTTTGTTTTTGGGACAGGAAAGGGATTAATGATGTAAATAGTACATGATGGAACTCGAATTTATTCATTTCTCGGGAGCAAGTATCTAAAATTTAATAAATTCTAAAAAGTTAATAAGTCTGTTTATTTTATAAAAATAGAAAGGATCTTATTTCAGCCAGGTTCAAAAAAAATGGTTGAAATTTGTAAAATTGCTTTTTTATCAAAAAGTTTATCCGCAGGAATTAACTTTTTTTATGATTCTTTCAGAGAAAAACAGGTATGTTGCTCCCATTTTTTTAAAAAATTGAAGATTCCCGGAGTAATGTCTAAACCCAAAGATTCAAAGAAAAGCTAAAAAATCAGGGAATTAAGGAAATACCATTTTCAAATTGTATCATCAATTCTATTATCAAAAATTTTAGAAAAAAGAAATGAATGATAAAGAAACGAAATACGGGCAAGAAAGAGGAGTAGAGACCACTCAATAAATGAAATAGCTGCTGCTTGGTTTTCTTTTTAGTTTTTTGAGAATTTTTCAAATTGAGTGTTATGGAGGTACAAATAGGAAGAGTTTTTTTTTTTCAGAAAGAAAATACGAAAGAAAAATACTTCAGTCATTGTTTAATTGATTTGATGATTTTATTGCTCTATTTTACATCATAATTTTCGAAATACATAGAATTTTTGATATTCTCGAGCCGTACGGGGATAAAAATTTCCTGTACGTTTGGAGGGGGGGTATCTATATCTATCCCAAAGAGCTGTTTATCGAATTGTTGCTAAGGGATGTTCGACCCCAAAGAGAGGGAAGATATCTTCAGAAAGTGGATCCTATAAAGAATTAAACCTATTTCAATATTCCTGTTATTCTTTCATTTCCTTGACAAGGGGCGCTTAACCTACAGGAACTGTTCAGCATATTTCAAAAAAGGCAGGTGTTTTTATAGAACTTAGCTCGAATCAACAAACGAAATTCAATTAATGAAATCAAAAAGGGGGTGTAGATTATTTGTATATAGATTTACAAAACTCCCCGCTCTCTTGTTATATTCATACTTCATTTTTTTATTTCTTGTTGTTTATATAGAATCATAGAATGCAATTTTATATAGTCAGACAATTCATGAAATTTTCATAAATCTTCAAAAAAAATGAAAAATTGTATAGAGATAAAAGAGAGAATATAGGAAAAAAAAGAGTAACTAAATATAGTAATTGGACTTTTAAATAGATTCCCCCCTATGAGGTGATTTTTTTATTTCATATTTCTTCTTATTTTATTGTTATTTCTTTTTAATATTGACTCGCTCTTTATTTTTTTCAGTTATTAATTCTAGTTATTTGATTTATATACTTTTTTTTGATAGTAAATAAATGAGATAGAATATTCAAAATGGAATATTTCTATTATTTGATTTTTCATCCAATGACTATACATTTTTTTTTATGGAAATACAGGAAAAAACTCTATGGAAAAATGGTGGTTCAATTCTAAGTTACTTAATAGGAAGTTCGAATACAGGTGTGAATTAAGTAAATCAATGGAGAGTCTTGGTCCTATTGAGAATACCAGTCTAAGCGAAGAACCCAAAATTTTAACTGATATAGATAAAAAAATTCAGAGGTGGGATGATCGTGATAATTCTAGTTATAATTCTTTTGATTATTTAGTAGGTGTCGATAACATACAGGATTTCCTATCTGATAAAACTTTTTTAGTTAGGGATAATAAGAAGAACAGTTATTCCATATATTTAGATATTGAAAATAAAACTTTGGAGATTAACAACAATCATTCTTTTCTAAGGGTTTTTTCTAGCTATCTGAATACTGTTATTAAGAGTGATTACGATCATTCCATGTATGATACTCCTTTTAGTTGGAACAATTATATTAATAGTTGCATTGATAGTTATTTTCATTCTCAAATCTGTGTTGATAGTTGCATTTTTGGTAATATAGTCGAATATAATGACAGTTATTTTTATAGTTACTTTTTAGGTAAGGTCAGAAATTGTAGTGAAAGTGAGAATTCTAGTTTTAGTTTAATAACTAGTACGAATGATACAAATGATAGTGATTCCACTCTAGTAGAAAATTATATGAATCTCCATGAAAGTGAACAATTGACGCATTTGTGGATTGAATGCGAAAATTGTTATGAATTAAATTATAAAAAATTTTGGAAATCAAAAAGGAATATTTGTGAATACTGTGGATATCATTTGAAAATGGACAGTTCAGATAGAATCGAATTTTCGATTGATTCGGGTACTTGGAATCCTATGGATGAAGACATGGTTTCTCTGGATCTCATTGAATTTCATTCAGAAGAAGAACCTTATAAAGATCGTATTGATTCTTATCAAAGAAAAACAGGATTAACTGAGGCTGTTCAAACAGGGACAGGTCAAGTAAATGGTATTCCTGTAGCAATTGGTATTATGGATTTTAAGTTTATGGGAGGTAGCATGGGATCCGTAGTAGGTGAGAAAATCACCCGTTTGGTAGAATATGCTACTAATCAACTTTTACCTCTTATTCTCGTATGTTCGTCCGGAGGAGCGCGTATGCAAGAAGGAAGTTTGAGCTTGATGCAAATGGCTAAAATTTCTTCTGCTTTATATTATTATCAAACAATTCAAAAATTATTCTATGTATCGATACTTACATCTCCTACTACGGGTGGGGTGACAGCTAGTTTTGGCATGTTGGGGGATATCATTATTGGCGAACCAAACGCTTATATTGCATTTGCTGGTAAAAGAGTAATTGAACAAACATTGAATAAGACAGTGCCCGAAGATTCACAAGTAGCTGAATCTTTATTCAATAAGGGTTTAATTGATTCAATCGTACCGCGTAATCTTTTAAAGGGAGTTGTAACTGAGTTATTGCAATTCCATAATTTCTTTTCTTTGACTAAAAAGGAAAGAAATTATGGAATTGAAATACAAAATCAAAACATACAGGATCAAAGTAATAAAATAAAAGAATAATAAAAAAATACTAAGAATCATAAAAGGGTATATTCTGATATATATCGGCTTAGCTATAATCACTAGAATTCCTATATACTAAGTATAAAGATATAGGAATTCTAGTGATTATAGACTGTCTTTTTTAATAAAAATAAGAATAAAAATCGACAAAAATAAAAATAGATATAGTACAAATAGTAAATCGAGGTACCCTTATTTATGATAAACTTTCCTTCCATTTTTGTTCCTTTAGTGGGTCTAGTATTTCCGGCAATTGCAATGGCTTCTTTATTTCTTTATGTTCAAAAAAACAAGATTTTTTAGATACGGCGGTAAGTAGGGAAAAATATTATAGATCTTTTTTTTAGAGCTGGAAGCAATTGGATGAATTCCCCCTAAAGGTTTACATTTCAGTAGCGCCAGTTGATGAAAATTACTTTAGAAACAAGTAAAATTCTGGGGTTTTTTATTCCACAATTATTATTCTTAAAAAGAAAAAGAGGGGGTAATGAATATTTTAAAAAAAAGATCAAAAGAAGTACTGATCTATTCTATAACAGAGTCTCGAAAAATAAGCAATATCTTTTCAGCCTTTATCATTTTTTTAGGTTCATTGGGGTTATTGTTGGTTGCAATTTCCAGTTATCTCGGTATGGGTCTTTTCCTTTTTTCTCAGGAAATTAGTAATTTTCCATTTATTCCACAAGGGGCCGCGATGGCTTTTTATGGAATTGGGGGTCTCTTTATTAGTTTTTATTTGTGGTGGATTATTTTGTGGGATATTGGCGGTGGTTTTGATATCTTCGATAAAAAAAATAAAGAAGAAGTATGTTTTCTTCGTTGGGGATTTCCTGGAAAAAATCGTCGTATTATTCTCAAAATACCTATGAACGAGATTAAATCTATCAGAATAATAACAGGAGTTCAAGAACGAAGTATTTTGACTCGTACTCTTACTTATGAGAGTCTCGTTTATATGGAAACAATAGAACAGGGGTTTATTCCCTTGACTCGTATTGAAGATAATTTGACTCCACTAGAAATTGCAAATAGAGCTGGCGAATTATCTTTTTTTTTAGGTGTACCGCTTCTTTATTGATGAAAATTGGACTTAACTAGAAATAAAATTGCACAAAAAGTTTCAGAATTGTCCTATTTATTTAGTGTACCGATTGAAATATTTTGAAAAAAAACTGTTTTTTGCAAAATATTTCAATTTTTATTTTTATAGATGGGACATTTTTTGATTTCGAAATTTGAATATTATAGTCATAACTCGAAGTGCTCCTTGGTGTATTTCTAAAAAGAATCCTTTTTTCTTCGAATCTTAGCAATTAATATCCTTTCGAAACAATATTTTTTTCTTCATTGGATTGGAATTGACTGTGAATTCTTTCGATTTCTTATTCGATTTATGTATTCTTTTTTCTCAATTAAAGAAGGCAAAGGCTAACTTCCGAAGTTTAAGTAAAAAAAAATGATAAAATACAATCTAAATTTATCTAGAAGCTCTATAACTTGTAATGAAGCTTATACTTGATAGAAAAGTTATTATCATATAGAGTTGACGAAAGAGATGAAGTTAAGTTCATTAAAGACGAAAAATGAAAAAAAAAAAAAGCATTCCCCTTCTATATCTTACATCTATAGTCTTTTTGCCCTGGTGTATCTCTTTCACATTTAAGAAAAGTCTGGAATCTTGGTTTATTAATTGGTGGAATACTAGTCAATCCGAAATTTTCTTGAATGATATTAAAGAAAAGAGTATTCTAAACAAATTCATAGAATTAGAGGAACTGTTTTTCTTAGATGACATGTTAAAGGAATGTCCGAAAACATATATACAAAACCTTCGTACTGGAATTTATAAAGAAACAATCCAATTAATCAAAACACACAATGAAGATCGTATGAATACGATTTTGCACTTCTCCACAAATATAATTTGTTTCTTTATTCTAAGCGGTTATTCTATTCTTGGTAATCAAGAACTTGTTCTTATTAACTCTTTGGTTCGAGAATTTATATATAATTTAAGTGACACAATAAAAGCTTTTTCTATTCTTTTATTAACTGATTTATGTATAGGATTCCATTCAACCCATGGGTGGGAACTACTTTTTGGCTTCGTTTATAAAGATTTTGGATTTGCTCAAAATGATCAAATTATATCCGGTCTTGTGTCCACTTTTCCAGTCATTTTAGATACAATTTTAAAATATTGGATTTTCCGTTATTTAAATCGCATATCTCCATCACTTGTAGTGATTTATCATTCAATGAATGATTGACAGAAAAACCGATTTACTTCAATGAATTTCAAGTTTTTATCTAAAAAAGATAATTTTTCATTTTCCCCTCTTTAAAAAAAAGTTAAATAAAAAAGGGGTTCCCACCTTGGATAGGGAACTATGCGAGTGACCTACCTAATCTTATTGTAGAAATTTTCAGGATCAATGATTAGACCATGCAAACTAGAAATGCTTTTTCTTGTATAAAGGAAGGGATTACCCGATCCATTTCTATATCGGTCATGATATATATAATAATTCGAGCACCCTTTTCAAATGCATATCCAATTTTTGCACAGCAGGGTTATGAAAATCCCCGAGAAGCAACCGGTCGTATTGTCTGTGCCAATTGCCATTTAGCTAATAAGCCCGTGGATATTGAG
The DNA here is from genome assembly GCF_037176805.1 of Vigna unguiculata. Taxonomy (NCBI): domain Eukaryota; kingdom Viridiplantae; phylum Streptophyta; class Magnoliopsida; order Fabales; family Fabaceae; genus Vigna; species Vigna unguiculata. The sequence goes on from NW_028196825.1 coordinate 15,362, forward strand.
GTTCCACAAGCGGTACTTCCTGATACTGTATTTGAAGCAGTTGTTCGAATTCCTTATGATATGCAAGTGAAACAAGTTCTAGCTAATGGTAAAAAGGGAACTTTGAATGTGGGGGCTGTTCTTATTTTACCGGAAGGTTTTGAATTGGCACCCCCCGATCGTATTTCGCCTGAGATTAAAGAGAAGATAGGCAATCTGTCTTTTCAAAACTATCGCCCTACAAAAAAAAATATTCTTGTAGTAGGCCCTGTTCCTGGTCAGAAATATAATGAAATCACGTTTCCTATTCTTTCCCCGGATCCCGCTAGTAAAAGAGATATTCATTTCTTAAAATATCCTATATATGTAGGCGGGAACAGGGGAAGGGGCCAGATTTATCTTGACGGGAGCAAGAGTAATAATAATGTTTATAATGCTACAGCAGCAGGTATAGTCAAAAAAATCATACGAAAAGAAAAAGGGGGATACGAAATCACTATAGTAGATGCATTAGATGAGCGTGAAGTGATTGATATTATACCTCCAGGACCAGAACTTCTTGTTTCAGAAGGTGAATCTATCAAACTTGATCAGCCATTAACAAGTAATCCTAATGTCGGTGGATTTGGTCAGGGGGATGCGGAAATAGTACTTCAAGATCCATTACGTGTTCAAGGTCTCTTGTTCTTCTTGGCATCTATTATTTTAGCACAAATCTTTTTAGTTCTTAAGAAGAAACAATTTGAGAAGGTTCAATTGTTCGAAATGAATTTTTAGTTCCGCGTATTTATCAACATATTAAACTCGTAAAAATAACTCAATTTTTTTGATAATTTTTGTAATTATATTCTGTATAATATCTGTATAATAGAAAATATATATATATATTCAAATATCGAAAAGTTACTCTAAGGGGGATTCTTTGTTTTTTCTTTTTTTTTTTTTTCTTTGTCCTTTCCTAGAGTCCGATTCCTATTCCTTCTTGTTTGTGTTGAAATAGAAATATTCTAAAAATATCAATAAAATACTATTTTTGAATCCCTTCCTGAAAAATCCTATATCTTAGTTTCTCTTTTTTCCAACTTAGAATCTTTCTGCCAGATAATCTTTTATGGTATATAAATACTATGTAAAATAATATGTAGTGAACAAATAAAAAAAAAAGAATGAAATGGAATTTTTTGAAACATCGGAAGAAGTAGTCATTTATATGAAAAAAAATTAGAATTCTTAAGAACTCAAGGGGGATCCACTTGCATTCGTCAAAGAAAGAGTGGATCCCTGTTCAGTTCTTACACTTTCATTTCAAAAACCCAAATAGAATACGATTACTACAGAGATGAGCCCAATCCGGAATATGAACCATAAAAGAAAATACCAATTAAACCGATCACAGTAATACCAGTTACAGTACCTATTATCCAAAGAGGAATTCTTCCAGTAGTATCGGCCATTTATCCCACTTTCCTCCACATTTAATCACGTAGTCAGTCATGCTAAAGACATTAACAAACAGTCATAGATAATTATGAAATGATATCCTTCCGAATGGGATAAAAGAATTCTTAATATATATATTATTGACTATTCCTATTTCTTCTATTAATTCTAATTAATTGAAGAAATAATTTGAAAATAAAACAGCAAGTACAAAAATAAGTAATAACCCCCAGTAGAGACTGGTACGATTCAATTCAACATTTTGTTCATTTGGGTTTGATTGTGTCATAGCTCTATAATTCAAATTAAGTTTATCGTTGGATGAATTGCATTGCTGATATTGATCCCAAAAAAGAAACAGTGGGTACCGCTAGTCCGTGAACAGCTAGCCATCGTACTGTAAAAATTGGATAGGTCCTATCTATAGTCATTGGAGCCTCCTAAAAAGATCTACTAAATTCATCAAGTTGTTCCAAAGGATCAAAACGGCCAGTTATTAATGGAATTCCTTGTCGGTTCTCTGTAAAATACTCGTTTGGGCGGGGACTTCCAAATACATCGTAAGCTAGACCTGTACTGACAAATAACCAACCTGCAATGAATAGGGAGGGTATAGTAATGCTATGAATAATCCAGTATCGGATACTGGTAATAATATCAGCAAAAGAACGTTCTCCTGTGCTTCCAGACATCTTGAACTCCACATATTCTTGTACAGTCAAAAGGGGGGGATCGAGTCCATAAAAGACGAGATCAGTAAGGCGAAATTTACTGAAATAGAATCCTTGTTAGATCGTCCATTTTGTACCAACGGTGTCTTTTGAGTATACCGAATCAGTATAGCTATCCTTCTTCTAACAGAGCAATGAAATTTCACAATCAGTGTAAAATTTTAGTACTAGATTTTTTTCTTCTTTTTTCATTGATTGTCTCTATGTAGTCAAAAATCCGATAGAAAATTTTGCAAAGTTTGGGTATATAAAAATTTTTTTTATATTAAATTTTTAGAGTAATAGTATAAAAGGAAGGTTCTTAACATTTCAAATTATTAGTTTTGGATTAGAAACTAAAGATCCATTAAAATCGGAATATGAGAAAAGGGTTTCTAATAATTAATAAAGTAGATAATTCATAAAGTAGATTTTCTATTTTAATAATTCAATTATTGCCAAATCAATAAATATATTTTTTGTGGTTGTTGAAGATCTTTTTTTCTATTTTCTTCTACATTAATTCAAAGTGAAATAAAATGAAATAACAGAGTTATTATTCTTTGTTTGAATATTCATAATTTTTCTTTTCTTTTTCCAATATAAACAGAATTCTATTGGATATCTATAGAATAATACTAAATATTTTCATTAGATCAGTTTACTTAATTCCTGAGTTGATTAAGAAGTATGTTGATTTGAAATCACAGGATGGGTAGATGTAACAGATGAGGAATTTATTTCTAAATTATGTTACTCTATTTCTTTTTTTTTTTTTCGTCTCTAATAATTGAATTTATTGAGGAATTGCCAATTTTGAATTGTATCTTTCAAGTAGGATTTTTTATCTTCTTTTTTCTCTCAAAAATGGAAATTTAGGGAAGTGCTTTATAAACATATGTATAAAAAGAACGAACATATTTCATTTAGTTTCTATATGCCCACTATCACTAGTTATTTCGGTTTTTTACTATCGGTTTTAATTATAACCTCGTCTCTATTTATTGGTCTTAGTAAAATACGACTTATTTGATTTGTAATTTTGAGAGGAATAGTAAATTTTGGTATAAGACATTCTAGAATTCCTTACTATGTCAATTTACAATTCTCGATCGTTGAGATTTATGATCAATACAGATTTATGTTTAAGGCTAGATATTATATTACCTTTCTTTTTACTTTTCGAACAAATAAAAATGATTGAAGTTTTTCTATTTGGAATCGTGTTAGGTTTAATTCCTATTACTTTGGCTGGATTATTTGTAACTGCATATTTACAATACCGACGAGGTGATCAGTTGGATCTTTGATTCATTAATGTCTCTTTTTTTGTGATTCCCTATTTATTTAGTTTAATCCTAATCGACAAGGATAAAATTCAGACTTTCTTTTGAATGTTCAATTATTTCAGTGTAATTATCAGGCGAATAATACTAGAATCACGCTCTGTAGGATTTGAACCTACGACATCGGGTTTTGGAGACCCGCGTTCTGCCGAACTGAACTAAGAGCGTTTTGTTTTCATAAAATTATATGATCCAAATCCATTTTGCATATAGATATTCAGTATGTATGTTCAATTGGAATTCGTCTTCACAGGTTCCCGGTTTATTGCTCATCTCATAGAATATGGAATATTATAGAATACGGAATATCATAGAATAAGTAATTGTTAGGGATAGGGATGACAGGATTTGAACCCGTGACATTTTGTACCCAAAACAAACGCGCTACCAAGCTGCGCTACATCCCTTTTCCATTTGTTTATAGTGTTATTGTAAAGAATCTTTGTCTTGTTTTCCACATTTTTCTCTGTTGATATATATCAACAGAGAAAAAATACTTAAATAATAAAAAGAAAGGAGGATTTGAAATGCGAGATCTAAAAACATATCTTTCCGTGGCACCAGTAGTAAGTACTTTATGGTTCGGGGCTTTGGCGGGTCTATTGATAGAGATCAATCGTTTTTTTCCAGATGCATTGATATTCCCCTTTTTTTAATTTTAGTTATTGACACGGGAAGGGGTGAAGAAGATGAAAGGTCCAATTATATATTAAATATGTGTAATTAACCTACTCTTCTTTTTTTTTTTTTTAGGAAAGATAAAGACGAAAGATTAAATTGGCCTCATTGAAATTCGGAGTGACACTCGGGATCGGGATCTGGTCCAGGCTTCAATGGAATTGAATTATTAATTCAATTCCTATGAAAAAGAAAGTGAAAGCAGAAATCCATAGGTTGGGGCAACAATATCATAAAAAATACTTTAAAAAAACGAAAATACTGGCAATTTGAAACGAAATATAGTTACAGATCCTTGTATTCTTTTTGTACTAGATTCAATTAAATTGGAACGAAATCTTTCATAATTTTTCGAATTCTTCTTTTTTATCTTATCTTAGTTGTTTTCATCTTTTTCTTAGATTCTTAGATTCGAATCCGAAAAGAGTTATAAGTGAATTAAAAACCCAAAGGAGGGTCATGTCCAAGGGTAAAGATATCCGAGTAAGTGTTCTTTTGGAAGGTACTGGTTGTGATAAAAAGAGTCTAAATAAGGAATAAAGCGGTATTTCTAGATAGATTACTAACAAGAATCGACACAATACGCCTAGTCGATTGGAATTGAGAAAATGATGTCCCCGTCGTTATATAACAACATATGCTAAAGAAGAAAAAAAATACAAATCCTTTATTATAATTATATTTATTTAAATCAATGTTATTTTTGGAATAGGAATAAATAAACTATGGAAAAACCTAAGCGACTCTTTATTAAATCCAAGCGATCTTTTCGTAGACGTTTGCCCCCGATTCAATCGGGGGACCGAATTGATTATAAAAACATGGGTTTAATTTGTCGATTTATTAGTGAACAAGGAAAAATATTATCTAGACGTGTAAATAGATTGACCTTAAAACAACAACGATTAATTACTGTTGCTATAAAACAAGCTCGTATTTTATCTTCGTTACCTTTTCTTAATAACGAAAAACAATTTGAAAAAAGCGAGTCGACTGCTAAAATTACTCCTTTAAGAAAAAAAAATAGAAATTAAAAATTCGAAATCCAATTTGAATTTAGATTCGAATTAAACATGGATTGATGTTTTGTTCAAAATTAGGATAATTCCATTTGATTTTTTTGTTGGAATAAAAAAGATAATAGGTAACGAAGAATAATTTTTTAAGCATGGTTGTTTATTTTGATAGCTTTATCGTATGATAAAGCTATCAAAATAAACAAATTTCTAGTCTATACCTTCCTGCAGTAAATAAGGGGTTTTAAGTTTTTATGATATTATCGGCAATCATAAAAAGACAATTCTCTTTTAATATAGCAATTTGTGCAACTATTTTACGATTAAGAAGCAATTGCTTGGTGTATAGACTATTCATTAAATTATTATAAATATAAGATACTTTTTGATTCTCGCGAATTACTGCATTTATTCGACTAATCCATAAACCACGAAAATCTCTTTTTTTCCTATCTCTATCCCGATGAGCCGAAACTAAAGCTTTCAATTTCTGTTGAGTAATAGTTCGGGTAAGTCTTGAATGAGCTCCGCGAAAACTTGATACGAATAAACGAATTTTTGTCCTCCGTTTGTGAGCTATATATCCTCGTTTAATTCTGGTCATTTAATAAATGATATTTTCAGGAATAACTTTTTCATTTTTCAGTTATTCTTTTTTTCTTCCTAGTCTATTAATAACAAAAATGGATTCTTCCGATGTATAAAAAAAAATTCCAACGGCTCTTGCTACTATAACCGCCCCAACCACGATTTTTTATATTAAACATTTAACCTCAAAATCAGAAATTGTATAGATACTAGATATCAAATAAAATAAAAATAGTAAATGAAATAGGACACATATTTTTATAATGAATTGGTGGGTTCCTTCGTTTCTATGATTTTTTTTAGAAATGACCAGGTCCTCTCTATACACCGGAGCCTTTTTATTTTCATTTTTGATTCATTTAATGAATGTTATTGTTAACTTGTACAGTTCACACTCTGTGGCTCTACCCATGCAATATTGAGTAAGTAGGTTTTTTCACAACCAAATCTAATTCTATAGTAACGGTATTTAATTATGAAAATTTGCTGGGTAGCTGACCCTCTTATTCCATTCTTACAAAATCCATCAAAATACATTCATTAAGGACATACTTTATTTTTAATTGAAATAGTATTTTCTCCGCTTAACGGGTAACTTTTTTTTGTTACCGATGGGAAAGTCCTTCTCATATGAAATTGCAAATGTGTATTATTGGTTTTGCACCAATCGAAACCATAAATTTTATACAAGATAGAAGAATGTAAAGAATTATATAATTATATAGAAAAGAATTATATATTAAGTTAAGATAGTGTGAATGTAGTTTTTGCATTCACACTATCTTAACTGATTACCAATACTGAAAAATTTTAATTTGTTTTTTCTTAGTATTTAAGCTGAACGAGTCGCACATACACCCTGGTACACGTTCCTCGACGTTGAGGGCATCCCCGAAGAGCTGGGGATTTTGTGACGTTTCGGATTGGCTGTCTTGTGTTTCTAATAAGTTGTTTCATAGTTGGCATGGTAAGTCGTACTATATATATCTATATTTTTGTATAATGAGCAGGTTTAGATCTATCCTAACCGTGAATTACTTATATTCTATATTCCTTATTTATAGCCTATATTAATTATATATACTATATTAATAGATTAACTCTTAGAGATTTTATTTTAAAATGTAAAGTAAGATAGAGTAAAAAATTAAATTTCCAATCTTGTATTTAATTAGAATAACCTTTGCCACCAATTTTTTATTCAACTGCTACAAGATCTACAATTCCATGAGCTTGGGCTTCTGCTGCTGACATAAAAACATCCCTTTCCATGTCTTCCGATATAACCCATAAAGGTTTGCCCGTTCTTTGTACATAAACCCTTGTGATAGTTTCACGCATTTTCAGTAGCTCTTCCGCTTCCAGGACAAATTCTCCCGCTTGTGCCTCATAAAAAGAACTAGCAGGTTGGTGGATCATTACCCTGATTATATCACTTAAGTAGTATTTCCCTTATCTTGATAAATCTTTTTAGAATTCTTTTTACTATATTGGTAGATTGCTAAAGATTGTCTTTATTCCCAAAATAAAGGTAACAGAAAAGGGACAAAGACAAATAAGATAAAGGGCAAAAAGTATATTCAATAACCGTACAAGCATTTTCTGCGTATTGATGCATACGGCTTTTGTACTTATGCAATTCATTTTTTCCTCTATGGATAGAGTAGAGTATTTTCTTCGATGAATTTTGTTTCTACATTTACAAATTTCTTTTTTTTCTATCAAAGAAAAAAGAAGTACAAAATCTACTAGGTCTTTTGGATCCGGATCCTTAAATAATAAACAATAGAATAACCAACTTTCTTTTTGAATCTATTTTTAAATACTACGATGGTTCCGTTGTTTTTTATATCATTTTGGTATTCAACAATCCAAAAGTTTCTTTTTTTTTTCATATATTAAGTTTTCTTCTGATTCAAATAAAAATTGTTACAAGCTTTCTGGTATGAAAAAAAACAAAAAAGTATGCGACACTACTAAAATGAAACTAGGTTTCTTATAGATCAGATAAAATGGAAAATACCCTCTTTTTCATACTACTCTTTCTATATATAATTAAATGATTCAAAAAAATTGCATATGGAATTCAAAATACCATGCTATTATTACTTTGGTTTTTATGGCGAAGGTATAGTATATATAGATAGATATCTATTCTATATATTCTCAAAGAAAAGAATCATTGGCGCCAAGCGTGAGGAAATGCAAGACGTTTGGTAATTGTGCCTCCTGCCAAAAGAAAGGATCCCATTGAAGCAGCTAATCCCAGACATACTGTCTGTACATCTGGTTGTACAAATTGCATAGTATCATAAATAGCTATTCCAGGTATTACCCACCCCCCCGGAGAGTTTATAAACAGAGACAATTCTTTATTCTCTTTCTCTATGCTCAGATATATCATAATACTAATAAGTTGATTCGATATTTCACTATCAACATCTTGACCTAAAAAAAGTAATCTTTCTCGATAAAGTCGATTGATTAGGATTCCATTTTTTCCTTAAAAGCCGTACATGCACCTTTTGATGCATACAGTTCATCAAAAATTATATAAGCAAAAAAGGAATCAATGTGTCGATTTTAATCTTTCTCTTTTTCTAATGGATTTCTTCGAACTAAAAAAAAAGAAGAATATACTTAATTTAGTGAACTATCTTCTCATTGATGTATTGCTTTCATCGAGATCGAAGCCGAATCACAATGTAATTTTCTTGTTTCTGAATGGACTTTTTCAATTCTTTTAGGTTTCTTTTCTACTCTGAGTAAAGATCTGCCCGATTTGGATTTGCACATATAGAACAAATAGTCCAAAACTATGTATTTTTGTTAGAACTTCTTCCTTTTCTGAATTTATTAATGTTTTTTGTAAAATACAATATATAGATATGATAGAAGTAGTGATCGTAGAAATATTACCAATTGGTTTTTTCTACACAGAGCCTGGGTACTTGATTTTATTGGTCCAATTAAGCCAACCATAAATTATTCATAATTTCGAGTAATAATCTGGAAATTTTATCTAAAAATGAAAAATCGATAGAATAGTACTTCATTACACTTCACGCTCCCCATTTTTTTATCTTTATGATTTCATCATTCTCTTTTGGGGGTGAAAGCGGGGATATCTCGATCGGGGGAGAAAACGGGTAAATCCCATATAACCTACTATATCTGACAAGTCGCACTATATATCAACCCAAGATGCATCTTTATCCCCGGGGGGTTCGAAAGGGTACTCTTGGAACACCAATGGGCATAAAATGGACAAATAATAAAGTCATATATCTCACTTTAGTGTGGAAACGTAAGAATTAGCTTATCGTGTTAAAAAAGATTTACTTGATTTTATATTAATATTGCTTTTTTTTATAAAAAAGAAGACTAAATAAAGTCGAGTTGTTATAAATGGGTCATTGGGGTGATAAGCGAATATGTCTGCATTTACTTATTTAAATAGTCATAGAGAAAGTTGTCAACCCCTTTCGTCTCCCCACCATTGCGTATTGTTACTTATCCGGTATAGAATAAATCTGTTTCTTTGATTTCGACAAATATGATTGTTCCATTTTCCAAGAGAATCTACTGAAAGGCTATATTCATTTTTTTCCAGTGCAATAAAGTTACATAGTGTCTATTTTTTGTTGAAGGGGTATTTTTTCATGGGTTTACCTTGGTATCGTGTTCATACTGTTGTTTTAAATGATCCGGGCCGTTTGCTTTCTGTTCATATAATGCACACAGCTCTAGTTGCTGGTTGGGCCGGTTCGATGGCTCTATATGAATTAGCAGTTTTTGATCCCTCTGATCCTGTTCTTGATCCAATGTGGAGACAGGGTATGTTCGTTATACCTTTCATGACTCGTTTAGGAATAACTAATTCGTGGGGCGGTTGGAATATCACAGGAGGGGCTATAACGAATCCGGGTATTTGGAGTTACGAAGGTGTGGCCGGAGCACATATAGTGTTTTCAGGCTTGTGCTTTTTAGCGGCTATTTGGCATTGGGTTTATTGGGATCTAGAAATCTTTTGTGATGAACGTACTGGAAAACCTTCTTTGGATTTGCCAAAAATTTTTGGAATTCATTTATTTCTTGCAGGGGTGGCTTGTTTTGGTTTTGGCGCATTTCATGTAACAGGATTGTATGGTCCCGGAATATGGGTGTCTGATCCTTATGGACTAACTGGAAGGATACAATCCGTAAATCCCGCGTGGGGTGTGGAAGGTTTTGATCCTTTTGTTCCGGGGGGATAGCTTCTCATCATATTGCGGCAGGAACGTTGGGCATATTAGCGGGTCTTTTCCATCTTAGTGTGCGTCCACCCCAACGTCTGTATAAAGGATTACGTATGGGAAATATTGAAACTGTCCTTTCTAGCAGTATTGCTGCTGTCTTTTTTGCAGCTTTTGTCGTTGCTGGAACTATGTGGTATGGTTCAGCAACAACCCCCATTGAATTATTTGGTCCTACTCGGTATCAATGGGATCAGGGATACTTCCAGCAAGAAATATATCGAAGAGTTGGTGCTGGGCTAGCCGAAAATCAAAATTTATCAGAAGCTTGGTCTAAAATTCCTGAAAAATTAGCTTTTTATGATTACATCGGAAATAATCCAGCAAAAGGGGGGTTATTTAGAGCTGGTTCAATGGACAATGGAGATGGAATAGCCGTCGGTTGGTTAGGACATCCCATTTTTCGAGATAAAGAAGGACATGAGCTTTTTGTACGTCGTATGCCTACTTTTTTTGAAACATTTCCAGTTGTTTTAGTAGATGGGGACGGAATTGTTAGAGCCGATGTTCCTTTTCGAAGAGCAGAATCGAAATATAGTGTCGAACAAGTAGGTGTAACTGTTGAGTTCTATGGTGGTGAGCTTAATGGAGTAAGTTATAGTGATCCCGCTACTGTGAAAAAATATGCTAGACGTGCTCAATTGGGGGAAATTTTTGAATTAGATCGTGCTACTTTGAAATCAGATGGTGTTTTTCGTAGCAGTCCAAGGGGTTGGTTTACTTTTGGGCATGCTTCATTTGCTCTGCTATTCTTTTTCGGGCACATTTGGCATGGTTCTAGAACTTTGTTCAGAGATGTTTTTGCTGGTATCGACCCAGATTTAGATGCTCAAGTAGAATTTGGAGCATTCCAAAAACTTGGAGATCCAACTACAAGAAGACAGGTAGTATAACATTCTTTTGTTCTTTTCTACTTTTTTATAATTTTGAATTTCATATAAAGAACTAGATAAATCTTGATTGGAATCATTGCATTTATTCTTTTTTTTCTTTTCGAAAAGAGCCCCACCCCAAGAAACAGGTATGAAAGCTATAATTGTAAACCACGATTAAATTTATGGAAGCTTTGGTTTATACATTCCTCTTAGTCTCAACTTTAGGAATTATTTTTTTCGCGATTTTTTTTAGAGAACCTCCTAAAGTTCCGACGAAAAAGGTCAAATAATTTTTTATTATCTTAATTGAAGTAATGAGCCCCCAATAGGGAGGGCGCATTACTTCAACTAGTCCCCATGTTCTTCAAATGGATCTCTTAGTTGTTGGGAGGGTTGCCCAAAGGCAGTATATAAGGCATACCCAGTAAAACTTACAAGTAAACCAGATATAGAGATGGCAATTAGAGTTGCTGTTTCCATTATTTTAATTCTAAAGTTTCCAGATCACAATAGATCTATAGGATAAGATCCTTATATTTACAGCGGAATGGTATACAAAGTCAACAGATCTAAATGAATAAAAAAGAGTATTTATGGCTACGCAAACCGTTGAGGATAATTCTAGATCTGGTCCAAGACGAACTGTTGTAGGGAATTTATTGAAACCTTTAAATTCAGAATATGGTAAAGTAGCCCCGGGGTGGGGAACTACTCCTTTGATGGGTGTTGCAATGGCTCTATTTGCGATATTTCTATCTATTATTTTGGAGATTTATAATTCGTCCATTTTATTGGACGGAATTTCTATCAATTAGATTCACAAGAATCGAGTAATTAGTTTATAGAAAGTGAAGCCTTTAGGTTTCTTATTGTTTCTTAGTCTATTCCATGTTGATGTGGTAGTTTGATCGTAGAATTTCTTTGTTTCTGTATTTCCGGAATATGAGTGTGTGACTTGTTTTAATTGGTCCTATTGAAAGTACAGAACATAAAATGGGTCTGTCATCTTGATATAGATGGTTTTATTCCGTCAGATATTTAATCTAGTATCTGGAGCACGGAATATAGAAAATAGATTCTAAAAATCTTAATACTATGATTCATACTAAATATTTAGACCTCGCAACTGGATTTAAAAACCTTTTCAAAGAGTTCTAAAAATATATTGAAAAATTTTGATTCTTTCAAGCTTCTCCAGTTTGTCTTTATTTTGAGCAAAGGACAAACCTTTCCTTGAATTTTTTCATTATATTTTATCTATTCATTGAAGAAGTGATGATCCAGCAATTCTTACTCAGGGAATTTTTGGACTTCGATTAAAAATTGTTTTGAATCATCGTGGTTCTAGTATGAATCTGAGGTTTTTTTTATTCATTCATATGGTCCTAACAAGAGAATCCTTATCAATAATAAAAATTCAAGAATAAAGAAGACAGCAGTAAATTCACATTATACAAATAAAAAGAAGTAAAGAATATTCAAGAGGCCTTAAAAGATCACGATAAAGACGGGTGCGCCGACTTGATATTTTGGCATTATAACAAAAAAGAATAGCTTTCGGATTTTTATTTCTTTTTTATCGTAAGAGAAAATTAGAATCATAGGATTAAATAAAGCAGTTTCAAACTTTCTATTACGGATATCTGTTTTTGTTACAATCAATATTTGGGTATTTTTGTTTGAGCCGTACGAGATGAAATTCGCATATACGGTTCTCTGGGGGGGTTCCTTTGGGTTACCTATCTCAATAAAGTTTATGATTGGTTCGAAGAACGTCTTGAAATTCAGGCGATTGCCGATGATATAACCAGTAAATATGTTCCGCCTCATGTGAACATATTTTATTGTTTAGGGGGAATTACACTTACTTGTTTTTTAGTCCAAGTAGCAACAGGATTTGCTATGACTTTTTATTATCGCCCAACCGTTACTGAAGCTTTTGCTTCTGTTCAATATATAATGACTGAAGCTAATTTTGGTTGGTTAATCCGATCAGTTCATCGATGGTCGGCAAGTATGATGGTCTTAATGATGATTCTACACGTATTTCGTGTGTATCTTACAGGTGGTTTTAAAAAACCTCGCGAATTAACTTGGGTTACGGGTGTAGTTTTGGCTGTATTAACTGCATCTTTTGGTGTAACTGGTTATTCCTTACCTTGGGATCAAATTGGTTATTGGGCAGTAAAAATAGTAACAGGCGTACCCGAAGCTATTCCTGTAATAGGATCGTCTTGGTAGAATTATTACGCGGAAGTTCCAGTGTGGGCCAATCTACCTTAACTCGTTTTTATAGTTTGCATACTTTTGTATTACCTCTTCTTACTGCTGTATTTATGTTAATGCACTTTTCAATGATACGTAAGCAAGGCATTTCTGGTCCTTTATAGTGAATATGGGTCATAGATATTTGTAATCACTTCATTATCATTTTGTATTTTGGGGAGGATTTTTTTTCATTGCTACAATTATGGATTATAAAACAAAATAAAACATGTATTTAGATATTTTTCTTCAACTTAACAAAAATTGAATTTTTTTTACATACAAAAATAGTTGAAGGGAATTCTCCAAAAAAAATGGATTATGGGAGTGTGTGACTTGAACTATTTATTTGGCCGCGCAGATATATGACTTTATCTTATCTGCCACATTATAATTTACAATTAAATGTGTCTTTTTTCCAACCACCAAGCAAGGCTCTTACAGAGAGGGTAGGCTGGTTTTACTTGAAGAGAATCTTTTCTATGATCAGACTCGATTTTATTCTGCATCAACAGGCTCCATAAGATCCAGTAAAAGAAGTGATGTGATATAGTCTGAATTCTATATAGTATGACAACGCATTCATTTCCTATGCATTGATTTGATTTCTGATACTATTGGAGTGAACAAAGTAGATCTAAAGAACAACGCAAGTTAGGTTATATTAGTAACAAGTAAATTCTTTGTACATAAAAAGTATCAAGATTTTTTTTTGATAGGATAACAATTGCAAAGTTTGAGATCACCCAGAAAGCATTATCAACTTGAAAAGTCTACTCGGGTATTGAGCGTTTACTAAAATTTACTTAAAAAGAACTTAATTTTTTTTTCAATAAAAAATGGTAACTTTGGAAAAAGAGAATAGAATCAAGTTTCTTTTATTATTTAGAATCTTCATATATGTGTGGATAACACATACATTTTTTTCTAGTTTATTCTATAGATACAGTTGAAGAAAAATTTGATTAGTGCTCGAGCCGGATGATGAAAAATTATCATATCCGGTTCTTTTGGAGGATGGATCTATAAGAATTCACCTATCCCAATAACAAAAAAACCTGACTTGAATGATCCTGTATTAAGAGCTAAATTGGCTAAGGGAATGGGTCATAATTATTATGGAGAACCCGCATGGCCTAACGATCTTTTATATATTTTTCCAGTAGTAATTCTAGGTACTATTGCCTGTAACGTAGGCTTAGCGGTTCTAGAACCATCCATGATTGGGGAACCTGCGGATCCTTTTGCAACTCCTTTGGAAATACTACCTGAATGGTATTTTTTTCCCGTATTTCAAATACTTCGTACAGTGCCCAATAAGTTATTGGGCGTTCTTTTAATGGTTTCGGTACCTACGGGATTATTAACAGTACCCTTTTTGGAGAATGTTAATAAATTCCAAAATCCATTTCGCCGCCCAGTAGCAACTACCATCTTTTTGATTGGTACTGTAGTTGCCCTTTGGTTAGGTATTGGAGCAACATTACCTATTGAGAAATCCCTAACGTTAGGTCTTTTTTAAAATTATAAGATTGGTTTCATTTTGAATTCATTTTGAAATAAAATATCATGACATCTGTATTGTATATCTAGGGAGAATTCTTTCTGAACCTACTAATCCCTAGATACATCTATTCCTTTTTAGATATATTCTGACCATTAGGATTTGTTCTAAATATTTAAATTACATATTTTGACCTTTCATTTTGAGTTTAGAAAAAAAATCAATTTGAAAAAATCCTATGTCAATAGATTTCAATTTTATGCAAAATACTTTGTATTTTTAAAATGTCCAATATAGATTTTCCATCTTCTACGCGAAAATGTTCAAATTTCAGAAGGTCTTCTTGACTGTTATTCAAAAGTTCTAATAATGTATGAATATTGGATCTTTTGAGACAATTATAGATCCTGGGAGGTAATTCTAATTGGTCAATAAAAATAGATTTCAATGCTATTTCTTTTTTATTTTTCCTTAGTTTATCTTTAACCAATATATCATGAAAAGTAAAAAGGGGCAAAGTCACTTTGTCTTGATTTTTTTCTAAATGAAAGTTATCTTCTTCTGCGTGTAAAAAGGGAAGAAATAAATCAATCAAATTTTGGGAGGCTTCATAAAGGGCTTCCTTAGGAGTTAAACTTCCGTTTGTCCATATCTCCAGAAAAAGTATTTCTTGTTTTTCATTCCCATTGACATAAGAATGAATACTATAATTTACATTTCGAACAGGCATGAATCTAGCATCTATATCATAACTTCCGTCTTGAAAGTTTTTTAATGTTTTTATACGATACCCACGATTTCTCTCAATTTTTAATTCAATACACAAATTAACAGGTTCTGTTACGTTGGCTATATGTTGTCTATTATCAACGATTTCCACCGAGGGTGGTAAAATGATGTCTTGAGCGGTTATATATCCAGGACCTTTGAAAGAAATCCATGCGTCCTGTGTTCCATACATATTACTTTTCAATACAATTTTTTTCAAATTCATGAAAATTTCATGTACTGATTCTTCAATACCTATTATGGTAGAATATTCATGTGGTATTTTCTCTGATTTTACACGTGTGATACATGTTCCCTCTATTTCTCCGAGTAAAATTCTTCGGATTGCAATGCCTATTGTATCGGCTTGACCTTTCATAAGTGGGGACAGAATAAAGCGTCCATAATAAAGACGCTTACTGTCTATTCGTGATTCAACACATTTCCATTGTAGTGTCCGAGTAGAGACTCTTAATTTCTCTTGAACCATAGTAATTATTTTGATAAAACTCTTGACTTGTTTTTTTCTCTTGAACTATTTTTAATGTTTATTTTTAGTTTTATACACGTCTTTTTTTAGGAGACCTACATCCATTATGTGGCATAGGAGTTACATCTCGTATAAAATTTAATAGTATACCACTTCTACGAATAGCTCTTAATGCTGCATCTCTTCCGAGGCCAGGCCCTTTTATCATGATTTCTGCTCGTTGCATGCCTTGATCCGATACTGTTCGAATAGCATTTCCTGCTGCAGTTTGAGCGGCAAAAGGTGTTCCCCTTCGTGTACCCTTGAATCCACAAGTACCCGCGGAGGACCAAGAAATCACCCGACCTCGTACATCTGTAATAGTCACAATAGTATTGTTGAAACTAGCTTGAACATGAATAATTCCCTTTGGTATTTTACGAGTATAATTACGCGAACCAATACGTACATTTTTACGTGAACCTTTTTTAGGTATAGATTTTGCCATATTCGATTATTTCAATACAATATTTCATTAAAAAAAAAAAATAAGATAGATCTAGGGTATGGAGATATCCATTTCATGTCAAAAACGGATCCTTTTCCAATTCTTTTCGAATTTGATATTCGATTTTTTCTATATTCTTTTTATTTGCTTTTGATTAATATCAAATACAATTTTTGAAATCAAAGTTAAAAGTTGAAATATCAATAATATTTAAAAAATGGATTTTTCATTTTCATAGAATAATATATATTCTAGATAATTTTATAATTTTCTCTCTTTTTTTATCTAGTCTATTTTTTTAGAAAGCTTCTGTTTGTTCAAATATTATCCTTGTCTTTGTTTATGTTTTGGATTGAAACAAATTACTATAATTCGTCCTCGTCTTCGAATCAATCGACATTTTTCACAAATTTTACGAACCGAGGCGTTTATTTTCATATTTTACATTCCTTAATTAGTTAATCCAAAATTGTGGAAGAAAATAAAGGTTCCTTACATTTTGAACGTCTATTTGAACGTCTATTAGTGGCTTTCTCAATAAAATAGAAAATAAAGTTGAGATTAAAAAACATCCTAATTCAATTGAGTGACTTCTCTTTTTTATTTTCTTATCGTATGTCCAGAAAAAGTATTGGAAACATATTCTAGAATAGAAATAAAAATCCAATTTGCATTAATTGTATATAAACCTTAAACCC
>NW_028196826.1:7500-36783 GCF_037176805.1 Vigna unguiculata
TTCTTTCCTTGTAGTTGGAGTTGGGCAAGATTTCACTTGTAAATGGATTGGCTTTAGATGCGGCTCATAACCACTGCTTGTGAACAGCTTGACTCCTGCTTTCCCGGCTACAGTACAGATTGTGCCAAAGACAGCTCGCTCCTGCTCAAAAATCACACAATAAGCCAAGGCAAGGCGGCCAGTTCTAATCTAGCTATTTCAAAACAAATTCTCATCTCAGGAAGACAGATCGAACTATTACAGATAGAACAGATAGATTGGTGTAGGCTCTAAGCCAAGCCGCCTATCTCGTGTGCTATAAAATACACAACGTACTTTCCCGAGCCTTTCTCAAGCTATTATGTCTAGTCCCAGGTACAAAGAGGTGTATATATAGCGTTCTCCTTCCTGCCTCGACCCTTTCGGCTAAGAGGAAATCCGGAGCGACAAAAGCGATTCCGGTCTCCCCACCATTCATTTGAAAGGTATAAGGCACGCCATTCGGTCCTTTCTAAAGTAGTAGTAGTGGTGGCTATCTCCGAAGTCTGGGATCTATTCCAACTTTACTTCATGTAAATAGTTGATAAGATTCGTGAACCCTGTTGAGTCCACGGGAAGATCTTCTTGTTCGGATTGCTAGCTTAGCTGCCCTTTTGGATACTACAATTTTCTTTTCATTTTACAGTTTACATCCAGGCCAAGTCCTTTTCTGCCTGTGGGAAACCAAGCAATGGATTCTCCCTGTGTCAATGTTATGGGTCCAATTCTAACTCTTTCATTGCTCTCTCCAGAAGCTTCACTTGCGACCTTATGCTTTCTATCCTAAATAGAGAAAGAGGGAAATAGGTCGTCAAATCAAAAGACGAGGCTGAGCGTTAGCGATGGGCTGGGTAACGAAGGGTGAGTGTCACGATGGTGCGAAGCAGAGAAGGAAAGTCAAGGGCTTTTGTGGGCTAAGGGATCTCGATATGCCCCTTTAGATAAGAGTCAGTAGGCCTAGAAGGCTCCTATGCCAAAAGAAAATGCTCTACATGACTAAAGTCAAGGCGAACGGCATTAGTACAGCTGTTAAGAAGACTCTCCGATGTTGACTTTGTAAATTCATAGGCCTTTGTAACCGGTAGGTTACTTTTTACATAGAATTTCTAATGGAACTACCGTCTATTGTATAGGGCTACTATATTCATTTGTACTCGTCTACTAATGCCGGTCGGATTAGCTACATCGGATTGACTACTACCCTAGGATGATAGGACCAGTTGGAACGGCTTCTTCTCTTTCTACCTACACATCTCAGAGCTCATACACCTGCGCATCTCACTAGCGTCCTCTCTGTCCCGTAAGCATTTAGGGTCTTACTCTCTCTTCTCGGTCAGTATATTCCCCTAATCTCTCTATCATTGGCATTGGCATTGGAATAGCCAACAATAATAGGTAATGAACTCCTTGGGATCGAAAGAGAACTTTTGCTTTGGTCTCGAGGAATTGTTGAGCGAGGCTGACTTTAGAGGTGTAAGCACCGCGAGTCTCAATCCAGTCAAATTCCTGTTGGCTCATAACTGAGCGAAAGGCATAATAGATTCTTGCTCTTCTTAGCCTTGCAAATGAGGCGGTTGATAGACCCTTCCTGTCCTAGTGGTATGGTTAACATAAACTTCTGACTCTGAGGCTAGCTCTAGGACAAGCGGAGGTTCTTCTTTCTCCTCTGGGGTTAAGTCCAATACTAATGTGTATCTTTCTGCTTTATTCACTTCCTGAACAGTTTCTGTGCCCATTCTGGATTGAATACCTGTATATCTTGGTAAGATTAGGGTCAACGGTTTGTGCCTGTCTATTCCATCCATCCCTTCGTGGAGTTAGGGCGTGTGATGTGTCCTTTCCGATGCCCTCGGCCGCATTTCGGAATCAAAGAGTCATGGTGCTTTAGTTGTGGGTTAGCAGGGATAAGTTGG
Organism: Vigna unguiculata; assembly: GCF_037176805.1. Taxonomy (NCBI): domain Eukaryota; kingdom Viridiplantae; phylum Streptophyta; class Magnoliopsida; order Fabales; family Fabaceae; genus Vigna; species Vigna unguiculata. The sequence goes on from NW_028196826.1 coordinate 9,432, forward strand.
ACTGCGCTAGTAGTTAGGGTGGTAAGATGAGCACCGCGATCGAAGGGCTCACTCTATGGAAGTCCTCTCCCACTTGAAAGCTAAATAAGGACACAAAGAATTGTATTCCATTCTTAGCAGAGGTTCCTTCCATCTAATCCCTCGAAGTACTTCGCTCACCTTCGAAGAGTGAAATGATCATTCAAAGCAGACTAACTAAAGGCATAGGGCAAAGGAGCTTAGAAGGGTGAGGGTGGCGGAGGGAATAAGGTATGAAATCACTTAGATAGAAGCATGTTGGATGACGGCCCCTATCGCTAATAAGAGACTGAATGGCAACAATTATGGATTCATAAATTTGGAGAAATAAGGTAATAGAAGGCTAGCTATATGCTTAACACAGCTAGTTCGAGAGCCATCGAAGTATCTAACTGCGCATTATAGCTAATCTGTCTGAGCCATCTCTTTTGAAGGTATGACACCTGCTAGGTTGACCGCGCCTCGAGGGAGACTATGGTAAGGTCGGATAGATCGAGTCTTTTGATACTCTTATTCTTAGGATTGGGCCCCTCAGTAATGAAAGCTATTGAAGAATGCCTCCCACCCGAAAGAGAAGAAGACATCGAGAAAACAGGGTGGCTCTCAAACTGAAACACATGTGGTAGGGTCTCTCTTTGTGAGCATACCAACCCGAGTTGGATCAATGAGGATGGTGTGATCTGACCTCTCAATCGTGGGTTTCCCCGTTCGAGGACTCCCTCGCCTTTGTCTTTCCTTTCGGCAGAGAAGAAGACGGAAAAACATAAGGGGATCTTTTTTTTTAAACTCCAAGGAGGATGGGCATGACAGAGTTTGGCAAGAATCATCCCTTCCTTTTTCAAAGACGACGAGCCGCCCACCTTCATTACCTAAGATGAAGAATTCTCACCCATGCTACGAGTCTGCGGTCAAGCGCAATCTGAGATCCCTCGTCGATAGACATGAACCAGGCGAGTCCGAATCCCTTTCTGTTTTGTTTTGTCAGCTGATCTTACGAGCTTTCATAGAAAGCCTATATCTTATAGCGCGTACAAGAAGAAGTGGTGGACAATCTTCTCTGCGCTCTTTGACCTACCATAGATCCTTAGTGGTGGACCGATCGACCTCAAGCCCTATCGTCAAAGACAGACTCTTTTAGTGCAATGAGATAGGTACTTTCAAAAAGTCAGTGGTAGGTTGTTCTCGTCAAGCAGTAAGGCGACAATCCAATCCTGAGCTTCGTCAATAGGCGTCCAATCCTGGGAAAAAAGTAGGGTAGAATCGCCGAGTCGTCTAGCCTAGTAAAAAGCAAGAGCCCCTGCCTCAACTCCACAATCACAATCATTTGTAAAGTAAAAAAGGGTGGTTTGCTCGTGCAATCTACGATAAATTCGTTCATTCACATGTTTTATTTTATCTGTTTGACTCAGAAGGAGGAGAAGACGAAGCCGAAGATACAGAAAGAATCGTCTCCAGCGCACCGATGGGAGACGGGGCCCCCGCAAGGAAAAGTGCTGCTCTCATAACCGACTGTTTTTAATCTTTTTATGGATGTGATATATCTGATGTTCAATTCTGTCATAGGGGCTGCTGCACACTGATATAAATCAAATTGAATTACGTCATCCGAGTGAAAATCAGACGATTCCACAGTTTGACCTGTCTATTAATGTCACGTCCCGCCTGTGCAGACTGACCTTTCTTTCATGACACTCTCGGCCATAAGCTGTATTATGTGTTTTCGCTAGGACCGACTTCTTTCGGGGCTACTCTCCTCCCGCTAGAAATGTAATAATACATCGAGAGTCTAATCCCGTGGCCCCCTCCGGCCAAATCAGTTCATTTCGCTCTCAGCGACCGCTCTTCGTTTAGGACGGACCGCTCTTCCTCTTCGGGTCCTCCTTGACTTATCTTTCTCCGGTCGTCCCCTCCGATCATGATCTACTTACTCCCTGTGATATAGCTTATGTTCAATAGGATCGAGACTACTCTAACAAACAATTGAAAATGAGAGGCAAGCAGGAATTGAACCCACTAATGGGCCAGCGCTTGGCGTTTACTCTAGCCCGTCTTTATAGGATAGATAGACCTATTTATTCAGTTGTCTTTCCCCTTACCTTATCAGTAGATCGGTGGAGGCCCGACCCTTGGTCCGACCTTGATGCCATAGTTTGGAGGGGGGCTGAGCAGTGGGTTGGAAAGAGTTGTAGAAAGAGAGGAATCGAGATAAAGTGCACTTTCCCTTGATGTCAGTCTATTCCAACAAAGCACACAATAAGTGAGATGAGCCTGCCAGCTCCGCCTTGGCCCTATGCCTTTTGGCCAGCTCGTCTGGACTTGGCTTTGACCGGTCTGCCCCCCTCTTGCAAGGATTCGACGCCTCCACTTGATGCTTTACGCCCACGCTTCGTTCAGGCAGCGCTACTCGGATATGTCTTGCCAATCGCCAAAGCAGTGCTACTTCCAGGATTTTTTTCGGCCAAGCTCGGGAACCTTCCCTTTAGTGAAAGGCTCTATCCCGGGACGAAGATAAAGAGGGGGGGAAGGCCAAGTACGAGATCACAGGGATCGGGCTGGAGCTTGACAAGAGCGATACAGGAAACCATACAATCGAAGGCTAGCAAGAAGAAGCAAAAAGATAGTCAAAGCTCAAGGGATTCATCACGAAGGCAAGTGCTCCAGCGGAAGCTATCAATTCAAAGGGAAGACCGGGTAGTGGTAGTTAACCGGGGGAGGGAGCAGCTCATCCGTCAGGATGGGATCCCTCTACTTCACGTTTTTGGCTTATCTTTTTATTGCTCAGACGCTTCCCATTGTCCGTCTGGTTGATGAAATAGGGGTTCCCGGTGAAGAAGAGGAGAAAGAAGACCTCAATCGTAAAGTAAGATCATATATCCTTTACACCCTGTCACGAACTATGATGGAACTGCCCGGCTAGCCATCTCATATGCTTCACACATGATGTTCGATTGCTTTCATAGAGCACATGACTATCTTCCAATCTAGTCTCGGTGGATGCTTTGCTACACACCCCTTTACTGGGACTGTCTTTGGCAAAGCCCGGTGATTGTATAATGGATACAGCTCATTGAGAAGAAGGCTTTCCCTCTTTCCTGTCCGGCCAAGTTTGAACTTCGATCGCTGGAAACTCATGCTTTCAGGCTTGCGTGCTTGTTCGAAACTCTTGATCTTCTCTCTAATCCCCATGCCATGATAGGAAAAATGGACCTCAATAGTAAGAAAACCCTGGAACAACGGAAAGGCTTCTCCCAAGGGAGATGGTCCCATAGCGTCTATCAGAGTCTGTTGATTGCCTTTTTATCTTTCTCCTCCTTCCCCTTCCATTCTATATCAGCTAGCTGGAAAAAGGGCTGTCCCGATGTGACTTGTCATCCTTGATGGCGGTCTTCTAACTCTTATGGCTACTCCATGCGGCTAGCGCCTTCCCATCCGAGTGACATAAGCCTTCCCCTGCAGTGAAGTTTCTTCCGCTTGAAAAAAAAAAGCATTTCTTATCCATCGCTCGTAGGGGTACTACTTCTCTCCTACTATCAAACCATATCGAAAAAGGAAGTCTTTCTAGCACTGATATGGCTCATGCTCCATAGCCTACTTAATTAACCATGCTCTCGTTCGTGCCCCATGTCTTCCATAAGTAAGTAAATGGCTCATAAGACAAGCAAGAATTCAAGCATCATTTCCAGGCACGTGTAAAATCAAATAATAAGGGACGGTCGGGATCGGTCTTTGTGCCTATGGGAATAAAGAACCTGGCCTTCGGGCAATTCATGTCTTTCTTTGATTTAGTACTACTTTAGTTTTTCAAAGGAAGATATTTTCTTTCCCTGCAGTGCTATAGTGCGCTTGGACTCTATCTCCGCTCCGCTGTCTGGCTTTCATGAAGAAAGATTGAAAGCGTCCTTATGTCAAAGATGTTCGTGTACTTTAGAAATAGGACTGCTCTTTCTAGGACTGTTAGCCCTGGTCTCTAGCCACCTAGAACTACCAGAGACTCGATCCACCTCAGGAACATTCAAAAGACTAAACTGGAACTCACTTATTGTCTCATGCCACCTCGGAAGATAAGACATATTCTCAGACAGAAAAGAAAGGACTTACCACTTGGCCACACTAAGAAGCCGGAGTCTGAGCTAGTAGCTAGCCCCAGGTATAGAACTGGAGTTCTCTATCAGGGAATTCCAGGAGTGAAATAGCAGGATTTTTTTTTTCATTGGATAGTGGTGCTACATGGAGTTAGGAAAAATAGGATCTCATGTGGAAGAAGGGCTAGACTGAAAGAAGATCTAAATAAGACAGGATTGTGACCTAATAAGCTAAAAATTCCGGACTCTACTCTAAGAAGTAAGCAAGCGCTACGCCCCTTGAAAGCGAAAGCGAGGAAAGGCTAATTGCGAAGAATCCTGTTATCGAATTAGCTCTTGCTGCGCCTTGTTCTCGAATAAGCTCTTTGAAACAGGAAAATAGCGTATCGTATAGGATATAGGAATGGAAAGGTATCGATTGCGGGCGGCTTTGAACCGGAGAGTTCTAAGGATCGTTGCGTAGGCCTCTTATCTTTGCGGGTGGATGCCCATGGAAAGCTGTTAAAGCAACTGACACCGGTTAATCAATAGTAGTGAGATCCACATCCCTGTCCCCTTCTTGAACAACCTATTCTGTGCGTGGAAGAAAAAGTTGTTTTGCTATAGCACCAAGTTTTATCCTGCAATGATCACCATTTACGCCGCACATAATCGTCTTATAACTGTTAGGAATCTTTCTTCCCATCGGGGAGATCGATCAATTTCAATTTCTCATGCCAGCCCATGAGGGATAAAATCATTCTTAGTTTTGCCGCTAGTGAAGAACAACATTTCTCGAAATAGAGGCGACCGAAGGGAGGGAAAAGGTCTTCATTGATTTCGCCCATAGGTGGGATCTAAATTCCTCCTTTTTGACATGCCACTTCCAGGGAAATGCTATTTGCTAGTTTTCCCAGAGGAAACGATCGGCCCATCGATACCGTATGGAAACAGGAACAAGAGAAGAACGAAGCCCTACATCGCTGTCTTCCGGGGTATTGAGAATGTGGTATTGCTTCGCGCGGTCTCAGTCTCAGTAGGTTGCTAGCTTCCTTGCTCCGATATGAGTTGATAAGTATCCGGGGAAGTCCCCTATAAGGCTAGTCCCGTTCCACTCTTCTCTCAATGTCAGTGCTTGGGGATCGGGTACAGCGAGATCACTTTTCAGCTTGTTAGTCTGCTATGCATGAAAGCAAGGAGGAGTTTTTCTTTAATTACTCGGCGGTATGTGATCAATTTGTATACAAGGTCTCACATGTAGAGATGCCCTACCCATAGAGGAAGGAGTTGGTAGCAGACAAGTCATTCAGCAATGAAACTTCCATGGCGTAAATAAATGGATCTTTCACGAATCTGTCTAGAGAGATCTATATTGCATAGATAAGGTGCCTATCTCTACACGTCCACAATGAGATCAATCAGAAAAGCAAAGAAGGAGCTTTCTTGGAAAGCCTTGGTATGGTCCACTCGATGAGTATCCCTGGAATTTACCTTCCAAATTGTAAAGAGAAGGTCTTACTCCCTACCGTTGAATGCGTGTGGTCAACTGTGTAATCGAGGAAGCCAACATTGACTGACTTTCATGGTTCAGATTCGAAAGAAGAAAGAGTTTGGGATGAAAGTCCGAGCTTTGCTATCAATATTTCGTAGTTATACCGTTGATACTCTTCTTTGAATAACTGACCGACGGCGGAATGGTAAGCTTCCTCGTTCGCTTTCGCGGGTCAAAGAAGATCAATATGTAACATAACGGAAATGAAAGCTAAAATAGCAACATGAGATAGGAGAGAGTTGACCCAGGCAACGCCAATCTCGATTCAACTACATACAGTTGGTGTAAGGGGAGAACAGCTGTTGAGGAGTCAAATCTTTCTAAGGAATCTCCTTTTCACACAGACACCATTATGAACAATTCGTTCACTTTGCTTTGGCTTGATGGAAGTCACAGTATTCCTCAAGCTTTGTTCCTATGGCTTTCGATTCTGGATTCGGAACAGGTTTGATAAGTCCTTTGCTAGATGCTATCTTGTATACCACGCCCAGTGGGGAAGATATATTGCTGCGTAATGACCGTACCCTAAAGACTATGTACATCTTAACTGAACAAGTACTAACACTAAGAGAGTCACCTGTGCTCAGACAAAGGGACTAGGAATATAGATAATGGTTTATTCTTTAGTCGTATCCAGAAGGCATTCTATCGCCATAGGACTACCTTGTTAGAGGTAGTGCCTATCTATCCCTTGTCATAGCAGGCCTCATCCGTGAAGGCTAAGACGTGGATGCACTCTAGGGCGCGAACCTTTTCTTTTTTTGAAACTAAAAACATAAGATGATAGGCCGAAGTTGGAAATGAAAGGTCCCGAGGTCCATAAAACAAAGGCATTATAAGCCCAATTATCCGCCTTAGATAAGAATGATGACCTAAACGCGTGTATAGTGCTGCACGACTGGTAAGATAAAGGAGAGCCTTCCAAGTGTGCATCAGACTAGTAAATAGATTAACTACCAGCTAAGCTAATAGGATGGTGGCATAGCAAGGAAGTCCCCCTCAGAGAGGTGGGCTGGGTATGAGCGAGTCGAGACCATGGATACGACCTTCTCAGTAGATCGCCAAGGTGAGACTCTTGAATCAAAGGTAGACAGCCTAAGAGGCTTCATTCCAAGGGGCAAACAGTAGTTTATTCAAGAAGATCTGGGCCCCACAGCCTAATAGAGTAGAGCGCAGAATACTTTCCCAAAAGATTGTTTTCTATTAGTCAGAGAATCTCAGAAGCTAAGCTTTGATTTGAAAAGGCACTGCTCTCACCGGCGTATGTGCCTAGATTAGGTAGGACTAGCTGCTTAACCGGCCACTTGACTCTTTCCTACCCCTATGGGAAGCATGAAGGAATTCTTCTATGACTCTAGGCGAAAGGCCATGGATCACTCTTACTATAGAGAAATCCTTTCATTGAACTCCTCGTACTAAAACCTGTCCTACACCATGGACTCTACACTACATACTTGATTGACTGGCTTAGTAGACCGACACCAATGTGCTAATTCTTTTATTGGTAATGGTATGTTTTGTACGTGGATACCACGAGGTTTAGTAATTGATATGGAACAACAGACTTAAAGTCTTGAACGTTCTACGAGGACCGATCTATCTTCTGCTCCGTAGGTACATGTTAGGGCGCTTCAAAGTTGTTTCATTTCAATTTCAAAAAGGGTGTTTATTAGCGGCATTGGCTTGCGCCAAATTTGCTCATTAAAAAATCTTCTTCAATGTCTGAAGTTGCAATTGTACTTTTTTTTTTCTCTGGCTACTGATTGATACATAAATACCTTTTACAAAGCAACTCGCACCGCACGTCGCGAGCAGTGGGTTGCCCTGTTTTGGCTTACTAAGTCACGTGTAAGGCTTGCATATTGGAGACTCTTATCAGTCAGTACAAAGCCAGCCAGGCAGAAGAAGAAGGATTCTCTTCGAGGTGTCCATCCGTGCCAATAAAAGAAAAAGAAAGAGTTCAACCCACTTGAAAGAGGAAAAGTACCGGAAAGTACGGATTCGGGTTCATCCCTCAATCAAGCACTACTTGAAGGATAGATTCAACCATACGCCTAGATCGGAAGGAGTACGCTCTAAGAGCAGCTTTCCCCGCTCTTACCTATGCATTCAAGCTCACCTAACTTGGTTCTAGTGTTGTGACTGGTACTCTACCAAATCAAGAAATTCTTGGATTGGTTGCTTCTTAGAGAGCAGCTCTTCCGACAGCTCGTATTCATCCCTTCCCCATGAGGACAATCAGCCCCTTGCTTTCATTTGAATATTGGCCCTCGCGCTTCACGGCTAGATTGGAGTAACTCATAGCTAGGGCTTTCTATTTCAGAAGGACGGCTTCTACTCCACTGAGCTCATCGCCCCTTTCTATCCCTTGAGTGAGGTTGAGGTCAGAATTCTCTTATTTAAAGAAAAAAAGGAATCTCTCTGACAAGGGCAACGGCTGGGAAAGAAAAATCCCTTATCTATCTTTCTTTTATTGTCTCAAAGAAATCCATTCCGGAAGCGGAAGGTCGGCTTGGCCTTGCGTAAATCAGATATCTTGTCCCAGGCTACTCTCTTCCCTTGTAGGGTACGCTCCCAAGAAGATCAGGTGAGCCCGAAGACCGAATCAATGTAACTTACACTTTTCTTTGAATTGAGGCTGTTATAGAGGCAAAGGCTTTTGCAATTCCAGAGGGCTCTCCCTGCAGGCTCAATGTATGCTATAGCTCCATAAAGTGTGAGTTTGGCCTCAGGCAGGATAGAGAGAAAGCTGTGAGTTCTCGTTGTCCTTCGACCCCTTCCTTTGGCCACGTCTACCATTTCATTAAGTCAGTTCGGTAGCTAGGTCAAGACCCAGCCGTCACATCAAGATCGTAAAATATAGATGCTCACCAACGGCTGAGAAAGTGAAGCCGTTTGGCAATTCGTAATACTCACCAAAGCGTTCCTTGAACAGGGTTTATAGTAAAGAAGATATTTCATATCTCAGAGCATCAAATGCTAAAGTCAGATCGGGGTCGGGTCGAGGCAAATTTAATAATGGTAAAGGGCGCCGCCACCACAGAGCATAAATGACTACAACTGCCAGAGGAAGTAAATCAGAAGAATCATTGAAAAAGAAGTCCATCTCATAACAAATCCAAATTCCCTCCATAAAGAGATTCCTGCACGGAGTAGTTACTTACAGAATCTCAACCTATTAAGGCTCGGTGCGGTACACGGAACATCTCAATAAAGACAGTAAAAGCAACTACTTTCAAGCATCTCGTAGTTGAGCGGTACTGCCCAGTTCCAACATGGACAAGGACTGCTGAACATGGATAGAACGAGAGTCGAACTCGCATGTCTCTCTCTCTTGCTATCCCCTTCCCCTGCTATGCTTCCTTCCTCCCTACCGATCAGTGAGCAGCACTACTGTTTTATCAGCGGTCTTCTCTCACTTAAAAGTCTCCCAGACCCGCCTTCTGTACTTGGAAACGAGCTAACAAACGTTAGCGAGCATATAAGAGGGCATGAAATAGCTCTACCGGGACTTCTCCTTATATAGCTTTTAGATATATCTCAAGATAGCTTTGAACTACTTCCACGCAAGGAAAGATAGTACGTACTACCAATATCAGGGAAAGCAGACTGAGATACCGCTTGAAAAAGATAGATGACAGGTATGTGTTGAAGCATATCGAGAGAACGAGAACTGAAATGAACCATATCGAGCACTGGTCTCACTCTACAAGTTAAGTTCGATGAGCTCCTAGCGTACCTGTGCCTACTATCTACTTAGTGTGTGTGCTTAGGGAAAGCAAGTAAGCTGAGCAGTAGTGGGGTCAAGGGCGATCCCTTTCGCCTTTGAGCCTCTTCCTTCGAGGAGGAGATAGAATGGACCTGATAGACATGCCTAAGACCGGAGCCTGTCTTGTGAATCAAGTTCGAAGGGCCTATTCGTATTCATTTACGGTTCCCGTTTCATGACTAGATAATGGTTACCGAGCAAATAGCAGTTGAAAAGGCTGTAGCTGCATCAAAAGCGAAAAGAAAGGGTGGTCAATCCGATCCGATGATTCGCCCCTAGAAAGGGTGTGAGCGAGAGGCAATTCTTTCTCTTTTTTTTCTTATCTGGGAAGGCCAAGGGTAAGTCGGCATTTGCTTAAGATAGGGGTGTCCGCGGGTGGATCAGAATGAGTCCTGCGGTGCACCTTAAATATTGGTAAGTGGGACTCATTAGAGCGTATTGGTCTTTCAAGCACCTGGGGCTTCCTTCTTTGCCAATTCCAGTTCCGAGTCAGGTCGCACCAAGGCTTGTTGTTTTCCTAAATGCCTCAGGTTTTTTAATTCCGTATTCCTATGTCCGTGACCCAATATCCATCCAGCTTGTCAAGCTTTTTCGTTTCATCGAGTGGGCCTGCACATCACTAAAACGAGGATAAGCACCCCAACCTTAGCATCCTAAAAAGCAAAGTCAAATCCATTTTTGAAGAAAATAAATTCCTGATCTATTAAAGAAGTATCAAAAGAGTATCCTTTATTAGTATTAGTATTAGTACGACCACATCCATGATTCTGTCTTTGCGAAGATTGATTACTCACGGCACACACACTATATCTTCGATGATTTCCATTCCCCTTGGTTATATTCATTCCGTTAGGAATTCCCAAAATGAAGACGCGCCGGCTTCTCGCCTACTCCTACTACTCTTTCGACTTCTACTTTCGGCTTAACCCCAGTGCTTCCGTTCATAACTGCACCATACGGATTTTCAATGCGATAAGATCTTGTGAAGTAAGGTTTGAAGTGAGTGATCCCACTTCTGATGTAAGTGATGCTATGTGCTCTTATCTGTATGTTCTAACTGCTGTCCGTGCCCCCCTTTGCTCTGGGTTTTGCTTCCGAAAAGGGTCTTAGACCCCCGCTTGGGAAAAGCATGGTTCAGGTAATGTATCTACGCGAGCCTGGTTTAGTTTCTGTCCATGACAGGCCGAAAAACTTTTTTCAATCCATATGTAGAAAAAGGGACTTAGGCAAGCAAAAAAGGAAAGCATGTGGGCCTTTGAGTTTTTACCTTAGATTTAGATAAGGTCACTTCTTTTTAGGAAGTCTCTGTAAGGCTCTAGCGTATAAATAGCTTTCTTCTTTTTTTTTTTTGGAATGCCTTCGTCCGAATCTTTCAGGAGTCTGTGTAAGCTTAGCAGTTAAGAAAACTCCTATTGTCATATTCTCATAGGATTTCCAGTGCAAGCCCAGGTAAATCCCTTCCCATCATAGAAGGATGATATGTGTACGGGATCAAAAGGCGGATATGCTGGTTAAATGGTATCTTTCTTCTCCTTTTCTAAGATTATAACCTTAGCAAAACGGGTAGAAAACACTTTTCCAGTATATCTCAGCCGGTGTCTTGTATGGACACTGTTGTTGAGTTGGTTGGCTCCATAAAGGAGTCCTTCAATCGTCTTGTAAACCGTTATGTACCCCAGATTCAAACTATTCCCCTTGAACAAGGGATGAAGTTTGAACCAACCTGGAAAACTGTGCCGACCCACTCTTTAACTCAGAGGGTATGGATCGAAGAATTCGCAAGCCCCGTGCTACCGGCTGGAGCCAATATGCTGACGTTATCTTTATATCAATATAAATCTCCCGCACCTATCGGTACAGCATCCTCAAACCTTAGAAAAGATCCAATTACTACTAATACTAATGGGCTTTACTCAAGCTAAGCTATAGGATTTCTTTCTCCCCCTTTCTCTTCGAAGAAGTCTACAACAAACAAGTGGGAGAGGCAGGATTCGAACCTACGTAGAAAAACTTCAACAGATTTACAGTCTGTCGCTTTTGACCACTCGGCCACTCTCCCCTTCCCGGGCCGAGGCCCCCCTCCATCAATGGGTTCTAAGAAGGAGGGATAAAAACCTGAAATAAAGCTTATTGATTTGATTGAAGGGAACTCAGACTCTTTTTTAGCTTAGCTAGCGTTCCGCTAGTCAGTTCATAACAATCTCTGTACAAAGGGCAAAGCTTCTACGACAGCTCCCCCCTAGTCGCTTCTGGCGAAGCTGCGAGTTCATGAGCAAGTGAATTGAACGAACCAAGTTCCTAAACTAAAAAAGGGAGTAAGAAATAGAAAAAAAAGAAACAAGAAACTTCCCACTTTGGATGTCCCACGATTCTGCTAGTTTAGAAACTAAGGGGAAGGACAGGGGTCGCTAGGTCAGAAAAGCTATAACTCCAAATTCTCCCCAAGTAGGATTTGAACCTACGACCAGTCAGTTAACAGCCGACCGCTCTACCACTGAGCTACTGAGGAACAACGGACTTAAGTTAAGGAAGCCGACTCTCGTTCTTTGGACACCAACCTATGACCGAACAAAAAAGGGTTCGTCACTCTTTTTCACATACACCGGGATAAAAGGTTACGATAGCAAGCCCCTCCTCGGCCGGAGAGCCTCCAGGACAAGGGGGCGGCGGTCAACCATCCACTCTCGAGATTCATCTTTATCAATCGATCTCCGCGTCCTGCCAGTTCGCTAAGTAGACTCACTCTCCCGAGGGGCAACAATGGAACTATTCCTGCCAAAAACAAGGGACCTACTTCTCATCCTAGGAGTTAGCAGGTATGATTGCCTCTCTGTCTGTCTCTCCGAGTTTATACTACTAATTAATAAGTAGCACTTCTGCTATTCAATCATAGAATCGATTCCGATCAAGCTGAAAGATGAAAGAAAAAAGCCCTATATATATATATTTATTCTTTATTAGTAAGCTAGCGCCCTGCAATCAAAAAACAGCGCTAACGAGCAAGAAAAGGCCCCTTACTATACTATAGTAGTTAGTCTTTTTCAAACAAAGGAAAAATATCTGGGCAAAGACATACGCTCAACTCAACCAGAAAGCGACTACGTTCCTCGGCAGACAAATAGGTAGAACAACATCATATAATTGAATTAATAAAAAAGCACTACTTAAACCTTTCATTGAAATTATTATTATGATTCCATTAGTTGATATGGAATCGCTCAAAGTCAGAGCAAAAGTAATAATAAAATAACATAAAAAATAGAAGGGCTCTTGAATCGGTTTCGGTTGGCTTGGTTTCTTCATACAGCTGGGAAAAAAGACAGATCCTTCACTCTTTCTTTTGGACTTGATCCTCCCCGATTGAAAGCTACTTGAGCTTGCCTATTGGTCAAGTGGCCTGAAGCTCATCTAAGGATGTCAGTCATAGTTGCTTTCGCCCTTGGCCTGAAACTTCAACCTGCCATAAAAAAGTGGCATGATTCTAATTGCCCGATCCTATGGTTTAGAGGTGGAACGCGGATCCTGCTCCCGTGTGGTACGATCCGGCTTATACTTGTACTGATAGCACGGGTACTTTGCTTCCTTGTTGGCTTGGGGCAAATCCCTTCCCTACACTGAACGGAAGGTCGGTACTAGGAATCTATCAAAAAGATCTGGTCCGGGGAGCTATCTCACGAACTGAACTTCTGAATATTAGCTTTGCAACTACGTGCTTCGAACCTTTCCTGGGATTGTTGTGCCTGCTTGTCCTCATCGAATTGGAGAACTTTTTGGTACGCCCCTTCCTCTCTTCTTTTCGAAAAGTCAGACTCTGCTCAGGGAGTAATCTTAGATCGGGTCGTGCCCCCCCTTCCATCACCCTCGGGGGAGGAATCATTCCATTCAGCAGTCCTACGTGGGTCAGTGAATGTCTTTTATGAAAGGATTAGACGGTGACAACTAGTGCTGTGAACAATCCCTATCATCAAATCTCTGAGCTCAGGAAGTCAGGTTAAGACGTCGACTTATACAGGGTCTTGCCCGAGGAGATGAAAAAGAATTCCTGTCTTTAGAAGTCAATCCCACTAAACTACACTTGTACGCTTGACATGAAAAGTAGAGGCAAGCGGAGTCAAAGGCCTCACCTCAACAGGATAGAGGCTGCTCCTGGAAGCGGAAGAAGAAGTCCAGTATTGAACGGCAGGACTTGAAGCAGACCGGACACTCTCGCCTCACATGCTAATCTTCCGGTCCGCTGATCTACTGCATCGGAGAGCGTATCGCCTTACTATGAATTCTCTGACCCAGACTTGGTATCCATGTTAGGAAGTCAAAAACGCTCCTTGCCGCTGCACTAATTTCGTTCATCAGTCAGAAAAAGTCGGGATTCGATCTCCACGAAAGGCTAAAGGAACATAAAAAAAGCGAATCATCTTTCTCCACCCAATTAAGAACAAACTCCAAAGCAGTCAAAAAAGAAGGGCTTTGCCCCCCTTCAAAAAATAGATCAACAAAGATATCTTGCAAACCCTGTAAGGTTTCAACTTGTGAGTCTAGATGCCCCGGCTGAGAAAGTGAAGCCGTCTGGCAATACGTAATACTCCCCAAAGCGTTCCTTGAACAGGGTTTCAAGTCGAATATTCATTTATGAATGCAAAGCATAAAAGGCAAAAGTGAGATCGAGACCCGGATCGGGGAGATTCAATGCGGGTGGGCGCCCCCCTCTAAAAAGGGAATAGAGAACAACAACAGCTATGGGATAGATAAGAAACGAAAAAGAAAAAAAATCGATCTTTTTATCCATTTTACTTACATTCAAAAAAATCTTCCCTCCATACAGACTGAACCCCGTCAAGCCTGTAGGACTAGTGTTTTGACTATATAGAGATGTGGTTGGTTGTTGACCAAAAAAGACATGGGAAAAGGAAAGCACTCACTGAGTTACTTACGAATCAGAAAGATTGAGGCTGACTACGGCCTCAGATGATTAGGCGGGGACAGGATTCGAACCTGCAATCTTCAGGTCATGAGCCTGATGAGTTGACCAATTACTCTACCCCGCTTCTTCCCTCTTGAAACTGAAAACATATAGATTAGCAAATGAGACTGCCCACACTGAACACCAACCCAATCTCGAAGAGAATCAGTACACGAAACTACATATCCGCTGATCTATATGCCCTGACGTGAACGGCAGCTTTCAGTGAGTCTTAGTTTGATGATCGAACATTCTTTCATAACGCAATTATGTTTAATCATCGGTGCGAGAAAGACAAATAGGTCGGGCACTCTCCTCGCAGCGATCTTGTGCTGCCAATGGTTGGCGCTGATCTTAGTAGGACCAGGACGGCGTATTTGACACTTCAATCAAATACCCGCTCAGGATATGAGCGAAAATATACACCTGTTACAGTGTAACCTTCACCCACGCCCGTGGGTCTGAAGGACCTCCACAGACTGAGGTCACTAACCTCACATCTGAGTGTTTCCACTCATGACGCCTTTTCTCTAACGGCATTCTAAGCTCTCGATCCATACACGAGTTCTGGGTAGAATGGTGTCCAGGGGGTGGAAGAAAGATAGAAGACGAAGTAGGGAAGCCAGCCAACCCCTCTCCTTTTATAATGTCGAGCTACTTCATACCTTGTTCTATCAACAACACGCTACTTCGTTCCTCTCCCTATCAGTCGAGTATCTCCGCTCCTTACTCTAACAAGTATGCTTCTAAACTCCAAGCTCTAAAGAACCTGCAATGAAACATACCTCTCCCAGGTTCTATCAAAGAAGCTTCAATCCCTCTCCTTATAGAATAGAAATGCAACTACGTTCCTTTAGCGGTTAAGTAGGATTTATTCATATCATAATAGAAGGGATAGGTTTTAGTCCTGGTTCAAGGTGTGAAGAGAGAGGCTGTCCCAAAAGGACAGGTACAAGACGAAGTGGCAGAAAGATAGAAGTATTGCACCCTTCTATGCCTTTTTTTTTCATGCTGATTGAGTAGAAGAAGTCAGATAGAAGGACTAGTCCCTTAGGGAATGATCTTATCTGGCTTTAGACTCCTTTCAACGACACAAGGGACAAGGTTATGAAAGAGTTTGCCTAAGAAGCTTAAGGGCCCATGCCGCAACACAGCGCTCAAACTTTCAACTCAACGGCTGGCTTCGTCTTCACTTTCAAGCTGGAACAGAACGTAAGTTGACAACCTTTAGCTTCTACTACAACAACTATAGACCTATCCTTCCTACTTAACCGCTTAACGGCAGCTTTAGCCTTCCTGCCCTAACCCGACCTCTTTCTCCAATCGAAGACTTGCGTACTCTGAGACCGTTTGGGGGACCTGCTTGCCCTTCTTCCCTCTCGGAAAAGAACTCCGTCAAACAATTAATGCCTTTGATGCAACTAGCCGGGCGGGTGGAAGTCGACTGAGGAATAGGATCCTTTTTCCGTTCAGTAGTTCTGCACATCGGATTGTGCAGCCGAGGAAAAACCTCATATCCCATAGTGGTTGGATAGGCCGATCCTTATCCTGAAAAAGATAGCAAACTGAGTAGACGTTGAAATGAAAGAGTCTTCCTTCTGATCCCAAGGAATGCGCGTCTGATGGTATCGTATATAAGAGAAAAGTTTTCTCGTTATTCGGGTTCGGAAGACTTGAGCAATAGGTTTCGACTCGGTCAACTGTCTTGATGAAGATTGACTGACAACAAGAAATGACGTAAGTGATAGATAGAAAAGTACGCTAATCTTGAAAGTTTTCCATTTTGGAGAAAGCGGCGGGCCCAAGGAGCTCTCCAATCGTGCCTCGAAATGAGGCCGGAGAGTCGGTAACCTGGGATCGCCTAAGATCGAATGGAACTGTCTTTGATTAGATGGAAACAGATAGATAGACAGTGTGTAGTGATTTCTTTAATTGTAGTCAGTCTTGACTTAGTTCTAGATGTCCCCCAATCCCACATGTCTTTCTTGATGGGTAAACCCAACCAGCGATTTACAACAAACAAGTCTTTCTTCATTTTTTTTAGAGCAAGAAAAGAAGCGGAATGTCCGGTAAATTATGTCGAATGAAGCTATTGGAATTATTGGAACAGCACCCTTGCACCATCTATTCACTATTGAGTCTTTTTGTCTTCGTGATCCTCACCCTACTCGGATTGTACGTGTGGAACACGGTGCAAAACCAACGCCACACCTACCACCTCTTGATTGCGTTAACTGAAAATAGGGTGCCCTTCCGGTGGGAATGGAAGTGGAATAAGCACATACTTGAGACTTTCCCTTCCCAAGCCCAACAACAGGAAGCGACGAGAACATAAAATCGTGAATGAAAGAGCGTGACGAGACTTTCTCAATTCGAGATGTTAGAAGGTGCAAAATCAATGGGTGCCGGAGCTGCTACAATTGCTTCAGCGGGAGCTGCTGTAGGTATTGGAAAGTGATGCCTTTTCTTCTTGACTTTCTATGTTATTCTTAGGTTCATTCTCCCTTTGGATTTAGAAGTGAAAGTCTTTTGCTTCTATCTAACAAGGCCCAAGTTACAGCGGGCTCTTTCTATTATGAAATGGTTCATCTTTTTCTGTTTATTGGTTAGTTTAGTATATAGGATTTCTACCTTCTTTGATTTGATTTTACTTCATTCCCCCTTGACTTTTCTTCCGCTCGATCCGAGCAGCTCTGGAGTCAGCTCAGGACGGACATAAAAAGGGAATTTATTGACAAATTGGACTTGTTGTTTCACCCCAACCCAAGACGCCATTCTGTTTCGCCTCCAAAACCAATTCCCAACTGGGTGGAAGAGGTTGATCTTCCAACCGAGGATCAAAACGATACCATAAACGATCTTAGAGATAAGTGTGCGATTCTAGAAGAATCCTTCTCTAAAAACCAATCAAGAGACCGCTTTACATGGCAAGATATCGCACAACGCCTCGTTTTGGAGGGGAAGGGAACGACCGCTGAAGTGGGTGCCACCAGGGAAGACTTCCAACGTCTGCTTGGAGAATTCAAAAATCCAGGAGAGAGCGACGTCTATCTTCGGGTTTGAAAGGCCCTGGAGAAGCATAGACGCTGAGGCACCTTTTATTACTCAAGGATGGATAAACTTGGTTGAAACAGGCATTGTTGGTCTGGCTGCTGGTCTAGCGATCCCTCCTAGCCGCCTAGAGTGCAGCCTGCCTGTTGAAGATCGTAACGTTTGTAACTCAGTGCTCCATACGGGGAAAATGAAAACAGAATTCGTTCGGATCCTCCCACATGTTCAATCTTTTTTTAGCGGTTTACCCAGAGATCTTTATCATTAATGCAACCTCCATTTTGCTCATTCATGGAGTTGTATTTAGTACCTCTAAGAAATATGATTATCCACCGTTAGTCAGTAATGTGGGTTGGCTTGGATTACTTAGTGTTGCGCGCCTAGGAGGGCAGCGCGCTTTGGGATGCGGAGGAGCGAAGCAGCTCGAACGAATGAATGTGAGAGGAGCGAAAAAAGCCCAGCTCCCTAACCTAATGCGGCACCGGGTTCGGACCGCAGGGAACCGTAGCATGGGAGGATGTCTAATCCTTTTGCAGCCGCAAGGCTGGCTAATCGTACGCAGCTGGCTCGAAGACCCCTGGTTCTGGAAGGCACATGAGTCCGAACGCTATGTTGAATGTGCGACCGACACTACACTACGTAGGTACCTGTGCAGGCGAGGCGTCGGTCGGTCCTAGAAACGGCGGCAGCGGCGCGAGGAGTTAACGACCGGACGTGCTGCAACCTAGGGATCACCAGGCAGCTCTTTCGCTCTATAGGGATCGGGAGGGCATAGCACAATTCTTCTTGGAGGAGGGTTGGTTTGCCCGGGTGACTGATCCTGCCATAATGTACTCCTACCTACACGCACCGGCAACCGAAGTCGAGCATACATACGACGATCTTCATGCGTGAATAGCCGGGAGGAGAGAAAGGGCGGTAGATGATAATGAAAAAGGGCGCCGCGTCTGGACGGGCGGAATGGATGAGCGAAAGGTGCCATGGAGTGAGGAATATCCCGAGTCTCCTGTAAGACAACTAAATGCACCTCGAGGTGCTGCCGAGGAACTGGGGGACCTTCTCGAGCACAGGATAGGCAATTGAGAGATAGAGCTAGCCTATTCGTTATGGGGAATCAATGCTCCGGGCCGAATAGAGCTTACCTCCGGCACCTGGCTTTATCCGGCGCATATTAGCTTAGCTGCGCTTAATAGGCCGGCTTCCTCTCTGGCGGCCACTTTCCTCCTTACCTTACCCACGCTACACTCCCACTCCAAGCTACGCCTTGCCAGCTGAGCAAGATGCATTGCGATTTCCTCTTCTGTGGACGCACCGGAAGGAATATGATCCAGGACGAGAAGATAAAGACTTTTTTTATGGCGGGCTTTCTCTCGTAAAGCCAAAGACGCCCCAAGACAAGGGGGAAGGGGACATGATCAATAGAACCTGGCTGGATCAGGGCTGGGATAGTGACGCCCATTCCTAACAAGTTTCGAAAAGGTTCGCTCATGCTGGAGGGAGCATCCCCACTTAGTGATCGGTCCGCTAGTTCGCGCAAATCCGAATAAGTTATCACGGACGAGCCACATGCAGGGAAACTTGCACGTGTGGTTCTGGCCGGGCTTTCCTGAGGTATCTAATAACCTTGCTTCTGCTCGCCGCTGGCGCACCTCTCCTAACTATTGCCCATTTATTCCGGAATAATCTTTTTAGGAGGGACAATTTTACATATTTCTGCCAAATCCTTCTATTATTAAGTACGGCTGGTACCATTTCGATGTGTTTCGATTCTTCCGAACAAGAGAGGTTTGATGCTTTTGAATTCATTGTATTAATTCCACTTCCTACTCGCAGTATGCTCTTTATGATCTCGGCTCATGATTCAATCGCCATGTATTTAGCTATTGAGCCTCAAAGTTTATGTTTTTATGTGATGGCAGCATCAAAAAGAAAGTCTGAATTTTCAACGGAAGCCGGCTCGAAATATTTGATCTTAGGTGCATTTTCCTCTGGAATCTTACTGTTTGGGTACGACCGGACAACTACCGATATCTAAAAATCTCCTTTCTTAGCTTAGAATGTTGTTCAATATATATCGTAAACTATCGGATCGGGTATTACTTAGATGTGAAACTTGCAGACCTCATTGGTGATCTTACGGGGGGAACGAAAGAAAAAAGAATATATAGACTTGTAGAGACCCTCTATGTAGTTGTCTATCTGAGGCGATCGATCTACATCTTTCCTCATAGCCCTGGGTGGGGCTGTGTCTCGATCTCCTACGTGCGAAATCTGAGGGACTAGTTCCTATGGAGATTCCCCTTGGTCTAATTCCACGCCTTATGACGTATTTGAACTGGGAGGCCTGGCGTAAAGTGAAGATTGAGGGAAATAGATAAAAATTCCCTTCTGGGGTATTCCGAAGGTGTAACCTAGGCAACGAAAGAAAAAGGGGCCCGATACTTCAACTAGAGGAGCGACCAGTTGGTTCACCAAACCCCGACCCAGCGTCACACGTTCTCCAGGTCCGAAGGGATCCAGTGCCCAACTACCGACTCCTTCCGGAATTGCGTTATCGGAGCCGAGCCAGGAATGGCCGTTAGTGGACACCCACCACTTTTCACCGGTTAGAGAGGCCCTCTTTAATACATTAAGAAAAGATGTTCACAGGGGCCAGAAAGACTCGGTCATAGGAACTTAGACCGCCTACGCGCTGGTAAACGAAAACCACCTCGACCGGATCAGAGTAAACAACAATGTCGAATCAGGCCGCCCCTTGCCTTGAATTCACAGGCGGCCACCAGCTTTCCCAAAATCAATAAGGGGAGATCTGCTGCTTACTGCTCACGGAAACATCCGACCTATACTATAGTAAAGTCGTCCGCGTATCTTTCTGATATCAGATATCTAATAGCGATCAAAGGGTAGAACTCATGCTTTGAGTTTGCTGACTTGATTGATCAAGTCTGTCTGTCCTGTCTTCTTTTCTTTTTTAAGGAATTTAAAGAGAGGAATCCACTGGCCTTAGCTCATATACCCGTAGCTCATTGGGCAGATTGCTTTGAATAGCAAAATAGTAAAGATCAGAGTCGACATTCTTGGATTAGGCTGGTGCTATTTCTTATTTTTTTTTAATAATAAGGAGAAAGGCTGCCTTAGGTTTAGTTTAGGAGTTTGAGTTCTCTCTGCTTTCATAGCCTAGTTTCGTAGCCTTGGTGCCTAGCCTTTTCTGATCCCGGGAGAATAAAGAATAAGAATGGCTGTTCTTGAATCAGCTGTGAAAGACGCTCTTGCCTCAGTTGATGTTGGTGGAATAGATCTGTACACTCATACTAGAAGTGTACCATGGCAGGCAAGCAAGGAAGGCAGTCTAGTAATCCAGTCGATGGGCCCCTTTTTCCTTCCTCACCCTTTCTTTCTCTTTCTGGGACTCTCTATTTTCGCTTTCAACTAATTCTGTTCGGGAACCTGTCTTCCACGCCACCTGTGGTTTCCGAGCATGGTCGTTCTGCTTTGGACATGTCTGCAACGTCTCCAGCTTTCTCCGGGCGAGGGCCTGAAGCAAGGCAAAAATCGAGCATCGAAGTGAGCATATAAGAAGAAGTGCTTAAAACGAAGTAAATGGTTCAACATGAATTACTTTCTGGAAGCAGGCTATGCCGCCACACCCCCCCTGTGAAAGAGGGCTACGCAGCTGATTCGGTTAATCACATGTCAGAACAACCGCTAGGGATCTTTTTTTCATTACCAAAACGGAGGTCACCCTTTTTCTTTCTTTGCTCAGCTCTTCTTTTGGAGTGAACCCGAGTCTAATAAATCATTTTTTTTTTAAATTGTCCATGTCTGCGTGTTCTTCTGTACGGCCATATGACAAGTCATTTGCGAACATTTCGGGAACCTTTGGTGGTCTTTTTGTTCCAAACATCGCATCCAGTATTGCTGGTTCCTTTTTAATTCAAAGAGCTAGCTCATTAGCTATCTGTGAGCGGGGCTTGTTGAAAGCATCTACTCGAGTGTTTCGATAAACTTACCAGTCATCTCAACATTCCAAATTCCTATCTTTCTAGCCAGCAGCCTATTACGTAAACAGCTTTGTCAACTAAGACATATACATTGTAAAATAAATCCTTTGGCCAGGTTCAGTAAAGATAAATCGCAGGATAAACCGTGGGGAGATTAGTGAAGCTAACGATCGATATAAGCTCAAACAATTCCCAAGCACAACAATAGCAATAGCTGCAGCTTGAAAAGCGAAGGTAGTTCTTGGGACCTTCACATTCACAAGAGATCAATGGATAAGGTAGTTGTTATGGAGTCATGAAAGAGCCGATTGTCTGATGTGCTCGTCAGGTAGGAAGGAGATGACCATCGTGCTGATTCGGGGAAAAGACTGAAAAGAAGCTCTCTCGAATGAAGACCGTGCTCCCTTCTTTATAGGGAGGAGATCTTCTGCCCGCGGCTAAGTAGAGAAGAGAAAGGGGTCTTTGGTTCTCCCCTAAGGCTGGAGAGGCTCTTCCCGCTAAGAAATAGAATCATGTTATATCTACGCCATGATATCAATCAGGTGGTTTAGAACTAAATTCATATGGGTTCATCTTCCGCTTCTGGTAGAGAAGTTGAACAAATGGTCTCTGAGCTTTCGTCCCCGTATCCCATTCTTGGCCTTCAGCCGGCTTTGATCTACCCATATATTCTTCCTTTCATGGGGCTATCTCTCTACGCTAAGCTGGCAAAAGGGCTTTCCGAGGAAATGGGTGTAGAGGAGCTCGTGTATCTTTAGTCATAGGGCTCACCCCTCAAGACCCTTGCTTCTCTGTCAGCTTCTTGTCTCGGAGTCTATTCTAACTACCTCTCTGCGGGACAGACAGCTGGAGGAGCACTTTCCGAGCGCTTGGCCAGGGGTTCTTCATCTATCAAGAGAGGGTTCCCGGTAATCAAGCTAGAAGTTCATTCCTCCCTTGCTTTGAAAACTTCTTAGCTTAGGAAGTCTCTACTCAGACGGGGATGGGTTTTGTTGATCCAGGTCGTACTCTATTGACTCAAGAAAAGTAGGTTTAGAAGGTGACACCTCCGCTAATTGTCAAATCGCGTCTATCGGATAACTACTTTAATCAAAATTATCAGGTTCCTCAATGCTGGCAAAAGAGCTTTGAGACTTCCCGCCCGAGGATAGAATGTGAATCAATAATGAATGCGATGATCAAAGAAGCGGCTAGACATAGGTCAAAGGTACAACCGCTACCGCCAGTAGGATTTCCTTGCTTTACTAACGAGCTAACCTACGAACCGCTCCGTGGGCTACGCGAAGGGACGAGTTAAGGAACAAGAGTAAAAGACGACGTGGACGTCATACTACACAACACAAGCAAAGACAGGAGGCCATTTACAGAAGGGCGCGCCTTACGTGCCACTACCAACCCTCACAAGCTTGCTAGCCCTTCTTTTTAAGCTGTGGAGCGTACCAACTTTGATTAACATCGAGTTGTATGTTTCGCTGCTGTCTAATGAGGCGCAGCATCGGTCTGTCCAAGGGACTGGATCCCAAGGCTCTTCTTAGTCTAACATGATTGTTGTAACCCCTTATTCTCTTCTAATGGGGGTTGCTCATTGGATTTTGATGGAATTCAGTGACAGTCCACCCCTTAGGTCATACCAAGGTGCCCTCCCCTACCTATAGATCAGACTTGCTGAAAAGAGCAGATGAAATTCTATTGTGGGTGGTTGCTTGTAAGGTTTGAAGCCTTGCTTGATCGGTAACCGGTGCTCGACCAGATTCCTATCAAGGCCAGGCATTTATGAAGACTCCCAAGTAAAGCAGTCTTTGTATTCTTGCAAAGATTGACAATCGCTTCGGCCATTTCACTAGATAGGTTCTTACTGACATATGTGGGCCGAGGTTCTGCTTTTGCCTATAGGTTGACTTCGATCACATCATCTTGAACTTCTGATCGTATGTCGTACAGCTTTTCTGGTGCTTTGGGTGTAAGTCCTCTAATGTCAGCTCTCTGGAAGGCCAATCGAATCTCTGCTTGATTGGCCGTAACTGCATGATCGATCTCAAGAGGATTCCCATGTAGATCTATGAAACTACAGCCGAACCAAATGCTTTCTTCTTCATTTTACTGGTTGTTCGGCACTCCATCTCCATACCAGTCTAGCATCACTGACTTGTTTGTGTCGTCGAGGCCCGATCGACTGGTGTCTTCGACGGGGCTTCAATAGCGGCGATCGGTCGATCAGACCGAAAAACCTGATTTGAAGATCGCCCTTTGAATAGTAATAAGCATCAGCGTAGACTTCCGCTGCCTTGGCTTCGTATTCAAAGGGCCTTGGGTCCGCGGGGAAAACTTTAACGTAATTGTTATGCCATAGCATGATGCACTGGTTGAGGCTCGATGGTACACACATCTTCCTGTGTATCCATTCTCTTCCCAAGAGTACGTTGTACTGCACTGGGGCGTCGATCACATCAAATTGGGTAAGGCTTCTGTAATCGCCGATCTTGACCTCTAAGAGAACCGTGAAATGGAATTTGACCTGTCTTGCAGTACGCTAAGGAATATTATTAGTTAGACAGAAATCTAAAGTGCGCATATGTACTATAGCTGCAAACGAAAGAAAATGGATCCTTGTTCGGGTGTTCTGGTGGTGTCCCCGTCTGGTCTACTATCGTCTCTTCACCGCCGCTAGACTACTTTAGCCCCCCAAATGGCACAACCACAGTTGCTGGCTTGGCTCCCTCTTGCCTCTATTTCCAACTGGCGAAAGGCCGAGTCAATTCAATTGACGGAACATGTATCATTAGGTATTGATCTAAGCTTAGAACGGGCTAAGAGGGTAGCCCACGAGCGAAGAACTTGCTGGGATCGAAGAACATCCTGAGCATAGGCTCGTAAGAGGGAAATGAATAGATGAGCTCCCCTTGCCTTGAAAAAGGCCAGCCGTTATAGTATATATTCTTTTCACACCGGTGCTTTTCTTCAAAAAAGGCATTCTACTTTGATCAAACCCTGCTCCTTCTTGCTTGAGCGTATATACAGGCTTCTTACTACTACTATGGGTTGGTAACGGCATCCCTATCCATATCTTTATGCACGAACGAAAGGGTTTCACCCGTTCCCGGAAATGATCATTTTTCTGAGCTTTACTCCACAGGTATTATTTATAAAGTCTAACCAGTTCCTATTCTTTTCACCGCCCCTTTTTAGTGAAAAGATGGTTTATTCGCTATATAGCGATCATTTCGTATATGATCTCTTTTCTTCTCAGGCTATTGGCTTTTTATCAAACTTGATAAGATGAGTCAGTACGTTCCGCGGTTAAAGACGAATCCGATCTTTAGAATGATTTCCAGCTTTCAACCACCGGTTTCTTATTCAAAACTATGCCAGAGACTCCTCCAATCAGATACTTAGCTGGTCACTCAGGGGGCCTTTGGGAACTTATCCAGCCGGCCCTATCTTCAAGTCAGTCGATTCGAAAGTTGGTTCAGCTTCACTGTAAAATGCAGGTAGAAAAACGCGGATTTAGATGCACCCAATGCAAACTATAGCTATTGATATCTCCTAGACTACTACATCGTAGAGTTGCTATCCGGAGTTAAGAAGGAAGCGGATCCCTAACAACTATCATGCGCTAGATAGGCGCATGGCATGGCTCTTACTGAATTAGCTAAATTTCATCCCAGGAGGGATGCACTTTTTCTCTTTGATGATGGCCGATCATAATTCTTTCTTCCCCTCATAGAGTCGACAGACTAAGCTCCAGGTCTTATTGTAAAATATTCCCTAAATATATTACTGCGCGGTTAGTCTCGCTACCTCTTTAGTTGTCGCCCCCTACTTGCTCATAATGAACTAGAATTTCCCCCTCCCCTTTATGGCTTGCTGCTTGCGATAAGTGTAGCTTTTTTCTTTCGATTCTGTGGCTGAAGGTTTTTATCCCTTGAGTTGTTTATGACCAACTTACTGGGAAGCTTCGCTTGGGAGACAGATGCAAAAGGAGGTGATCTTGTTGCTGACCGAGTCTTAACTTCACTCCTGGCTCTCGAAATGCTCAATTGGGCTTTCCACTGATTCCTATCAACCAAGGCTGCAAGTGCGTGCTGTTGGCGGTCTACTTCCATTTGGGAAAGTCACAGGCTCCCATTGGCCACGAGGTTCGTTATTATAGACTGCATCAGTGGCCTTTGATCCACATCCTTAGCCGATAAAAAATCAGTCCGCGAAGAAGCAAGGAGGAGGCGATGATGTGATTCCTTATGTACCCGTGTCTCTGTGTCGCTTGAAAAGTCTACCTCTGAATCTGTTGACCCATCTGTATCTGTGTCTTCTTCTAAGTCGGTTGACCCCGGTCTTGTTCGAGTTGTTTTTGATATTCCCCGCTCGGCCGAGTGTAGGCCGAAGCAAATGCTTAGATGAGAAGAAGTCAGAGCAAAAGGAAGAACAAGAGGAACAAAGAAGTATCTTCAACTCCTCTAGAGGATGAGGAAGTGATGGGGACGACGATGCTCGTGCAAGATAAGATGACGACTGGCTGACTTACCGAACGGACGGACACTTTGATCTTGATCGTGCAAGATAAGTCGCAATGAAGGAATATCGTCAACGCAGCTGGAGCCGCTAGATCCCACAGCAAGTATCCTCAGTCGGCGAAGCCTGGAATGGGTTGTCCGTTTTCGCTTTAAGGGCGCCCTTTGGCTTTCTTACCACTTTAGGCGGGACGCATAGCAAGAAGATTCCGGGAAGGGCCAATAGCTCACTCACGGTACACGATTCAATTAGCCTTCCATTACACCCACCTCATTCAATTATGGAGGTGTAATATAAGAATTGGGCTTTATAAGCCGCCTATTTCGCGCGTGAGAGCTTTCTATGCTTAGCGCTAGGAGTGGCTGGTGCACAAGTCAGAAATGGGAACAAACTGAGCGCTCCTCTCGGGTTCAACCTGTAGATGGTCCAAAGAAAAGTAGATCTGAGGCAATGGATCTGGATACTCCAAACACTACTGAAACGGCGGCGACTGGTTCCCAGTCCCGTCGAGCGCCATGAAAACATGAAGTTGAAACTGCCGGGGGCTTGGAACCCCCGGACAGTTCAATCTCTCATCGATCTGGTGAGACTTGAAGATCCCGACGTTGTTTTCCTTATGGAGACTCGGATCCGGTCCCGAAAGGTAGATGACGTCAGAAGAATAACGAAGTTTAAGAATGGTTTATGTGTTGACCCTTGTGGCAAGAAGGGGGGTCTAGCATTGTTTTGGAAAGACGAGGTTGACTTACGCATTTTTTAGTATTCCACTGGCTTTGTGGATGCTGTGATTGAGAGTCACGATCCGGCTAAGCGTTGGCCTTTAACTGGATTCTATGGACATCCCCAAGCCTCGCAGAGAAAACATTATTGGCAACTCGAAGACTAAGCAACCAGTCAAACCTCCCATGGCTCTCTCTTTATCGGTGATTCTAATGAGATTCTGCACATTAGTGAAACGACAGGGTCGGAAGATCGAGCCCCGAGTTTCATGCGAGCCTTCAGAGAGGCGTTGGTAGACTGTACCCTACATGATCTTGGGTATATGGGACATGCTTTCAAATGGTCAAATCGAAGAAAGGCCGGCGGAGAAGTACGAGAGCGCGTAGATCGAGCTACGGCTTCTGGGTTGGTGTGAGTTATTTTCCCTAGCTGTGGTCAAACATCTGGTAGCCTCTACTTCAGATCATGATCCTATACTACTTCATAGTCAAGGTCAACCAAGGGTATCCAGGCCCCAGAAGAAGTGATTTCGATTCGAGTCGATGTGGCTGAGCCACAGCGAGTGCGAGGAGGTTGTCACTACAGCTTGGAATAGCCTAGTTAATGGATCAGCCCTTTATCGAGTCAGTCAAAAGATTCAATCGTGTCGTACTAATCTTAATCTTCGACTCTGGAACAAACACTCGTTTGGACATATTCAACGTTCTTTATAAC
>NW_028196827.1:0-12500 GCF_037176805.1 Vigna unguiculata
AGGGGTCCACCAGCAGATTATCTATGTGCAACTAGAGATGCGGTCCGGTTCGAGCATATCCTCTTTCATATCCATATCTCGCAGATCCAGATTCTTCGATTACATACCTATCAGCAGTAAGAGATCCTGTTCCCACTCGAGAGCTTGTTATAGGTCAAGCAGTAACATCGTACCTCTCCCACATGAGGTCTAGAAAAGAGCTTGACATACGAGACATGTCGGAGAAGGCATCTGTTACTAAAGAAAATATCATTTGCCAACATTCCCTTGGGTATTCCCCCTTAAGAAAGAGGCCTTAACAACGAAATGAAAGGGTTTTGAGCAGCTCATTCGCTTACAGAGAACTCAGCTAAAGAAGAAAAGGTAGAAAGAAATCTACAAGTTACATCGAACTCTCCTCCATATGCTTTTCTTAATCTTTCCCGTAGGAGAGTCACAGATGAGGAAATTGCATAGGTGACCGGGGAACAGTTGAAATGCCTTATTTTATTTCCTAGAAATGGAGTTCTGAGTTTCGCTTACGCTTGCAACTAAACTAGATTCAAAAGCAAATCCTTCCTCCTCTCCCTATCGGTCGAGAGCCTCATATCTCTTACCTGGGATTATACCTTCCTCTAAGAAGCAGGGGTTTCCTTAATCAATCATATTCTATTACGGAGAGCAAAGAGAGAAAGTCACTCTTCTTATCGTTCGCCCACTTCACTTCTCTTGAAAGACAAGACAGGGAAGAGGTTACTATGTAGCTAACGGGAGAGGTATGAAGATAGATTGCTAACTTATAGGCTCAGGAACTCCAACTACAAAACAAACTCTGAACTACACTATTTCAGTTCCTTTCCTTTCTCTTCTCTTCCCGAGAGTCTTACTTCACTGTCGACTTAGTAATCAATTCCATTCCATATTCCCCTATTTTCCTGTGACTCGGAATTACAAAGTATACTTTAGCTTTAGAAAATAGGCTTGAGCAGAGCCCTTCCAGTTCGAGTCTGGGGAGTTGCTGAAATGAAAATGATAATTCAAATGCATTCCTCAGGCCTTAAGCTTGAACTCCGAAAGCGAAGCGAAAAGCCTTCTTCTTCTCGTTCCTGCCCTGCAATCAAACTCCATAGCGTTAGCGCAACGGCTTTTTAGCGTTTGCGCCCCTATCTTTCGCCTTTAGCTTGACAGTAGGAATGTGATCTTTGCCTTTAAGCTTTGAGCAAGACACCTTGGCAGTCTAATCTATAGAACCGGATAGGCCAATTAGTGAGTGTGGTTCAATAGCATTTTCTCTTGTTTCATCAGTTGCCATTGGTCCTGTCGTATAAAAGGCATGGCCTTGTGTAAAGGAAGAAAACGGCGCTATCGAATCCGCATTAGCGCAAATCCGATCTTTTCGGGGTTGAAGGAGTAAGCGCAGCTATTCAATCCGCATCTGGCTTGACTGCTGGAAAAGCTTGACCCTCTTCTTTTCTTGTTCACTCCACCATCTGTGGAAAGCTTTTCACAAGGATCATTTTTGCAAGATTAGGTCTCCTTTTCCTGCTCAAACGTTCGAGTTAGCCGCTTTCCGACACCTGGTCGAGTTTGTGAACTCTAGAGGTGAACAATGGAATCAGGGCACTCTTTGGCCTGAAAGGACAAGGTTTGCCTTTGATTGATCCCAAGAAGAAGCTTTTCTCCGGCATTGACCTTGATTATTTTGAAGGTCATGTCGGTCCGTAGGGTGGGGAAGGCAACTGGTAATACGCTAATATAGTACATAAAGCCTGAAAGACCCTATACTTGTACAGGGCTAGAGACTAGAGGCTCCCCAGGTAATCAATCTATGTTAAACCTCCCAGGTAAGGGAGAAGAACTAAGACTGGCATTGGCTGAAATGGAGCTTGCCCCAGGTACGAAATGCCTGCAAGGGAAGGACATCGGTCTGTCCCCGACTCCTCTGAGACTTAGACGGATAGACTCGTTAGACACGCTATTAATGGTATAAAAGGTGGGCCCCCAGACTGTTAGCTCGCCTGCGCCCAGTACTCTTTCACTTTATGGCTAGCCTTAGAAGGAGCTTTTGAGCTAAAATCCTTATTTGACTAAGCTTGATCACTGGCTTGAAAACATTAGCTTGATTGAACTGCTTTTGACGTACTTGCAGGATATAGTGAAACTGCCTCTCCTCCTGCTTCTATCGCTTCTATCAAAGCTGCTCTATTTGAATCCCCTTTCAAGTAAGTGGTCAGCCTTCGTTAGTGCTTATGACTGACCTGGCACGGGCTGGCAGAGAGCTAACAATGGTTGTAAGATAAATGCCAAGAGATGGAATGGAAAGGCTGACCACTATAGAATGGAACTCCCGAGGCTGGCGTGCTTTAAGACTCAAACTCTATGGCTAGCAGAAAAGAGGTAAGGAGACTGCCCTCTTAAGATAAGAGTTCGCTGGCTTCTTTTCTTTCTTCTTCCTGCGGGAGATAAAAGAGCTTTTCCAATTTGAACACTTGAAATAGTGCTTCCTCCGCCCCTTACTGATGGATTGACTTTGCCCACTGAAAGGGATTCAAAGTCAAAGGCTGGAAAACTGGAATTGGATGATATGCCAAAATAGCACAGGAGGAAATATTCTAGTGAAAGCGAAGCACTAACCTATGCGTCTACATCTCAAAGAAAGACTCGGCTGTAAGACTGCTTGAAAAAAAAAGTCCAATTCAACAGGCGTGTAACTGGTTGAGCAAAGGACTGCAACTCAATCGATGGCTGGAAACTAGGAATGATCATATGAGAGTCTTACCCTTACTGGCACTACTCCTCCCAAAAGGGGACTAGGCGGGCTATAAGGTACATAACTAGAAGATAGAGGCAGGAAACTCAACTGAACTTCCTTAATCCCGGCTTCGCTAAAAGCACCTCACGGTCCTATGCCTCGAAGCTTCCTTTCTTAACTGGACGAATAGGAGAGTCAGAAGGGCTTGGCTGATGGACTAGTTAGAGTTTTTGGACGAAAGAGTGAAAATCAATCGAATCAAAGACTTGTTGCCTAGGAGTTTCAAGCTTAGCTCGTCTTTCCTGCTATGATTCCAAACAGAGTAACTATTTAAGCTCTTTCATTCCGTTAAATAGTTTCTGCCGTTGCAGGTCCTTTCTTTATTCATGCTAAATCTGAACCTATTTTCAAGTCTTCTTAGTCTGCATCCATTACTTCATCCCTTTAGTACGAAGGGATAGCTATTCAAAGCAAAGATAAAGTGGTGAGCGGGATTTTATGCTTTCTTAGCCTAGTCTGTTAACGGAGGAGAAAGGTCAATCTCGCCCTTCGGGCAACACCAAGGCAAGATCGATTCAAGTCAAGTACAAGCCAAAGCCCAATTGCAGCTACGCCTTTTCATAAAGCCCTTCTTTCACCCACCAGTATGAATGGACACTGATTTCTTCTTGCGAGCCCTCTTAGTCTTAGCCCACATTTTCGACATGCCACAAACATTCCGCACAGCCCTCTGGGTTCATAACTAACCTTAACATAACAGAGAAAACGGCACCTAGATTCACCCTGTCAAGCAAACTGGAGGGTTCGCCTCCCCTTGGAACGGCCCTTTCGAAACAGCATTCTAGCAACTTCGTTTTCATCCAGCGTTCTCACCAACCAGTGAGCCGTCACAGAGTCTCCCGCTAACTCATGCCAAACCCTTATGAAGGTATCCGACTTTTTCCAATTCAGCCTTTGTGACTTCATCAGTCTACCAATAGCAGCATGCCAGTACTTTGCCCTAACTACGAAGCTTGAGTCCTGTCTTCGCCCGTGAACGCAACAGGACGCGGTCGTCTAACTCGACTTCTGCAGCGAGTCTCATTGCAGCTCTCTCCTGCAGTAGTGATGACGGTTCGCCACACCAGACATCACATCCCCTTGAAGTGAAGTGGAACTTCAATTGCCACAAGAGAGCATCATGGCATTTCTTCCGTATGAGGAGTGGTAACAGCACTCTAGCCCGGTCTACCACGCTAAGTGTCCCAATGACACATCGACCTCTACCGTATCGCATTCTTGCACATGCATAGGTAATAGTGAGATCCTGGGCACCATCCTTTTCAGCCCTTTCCTTTGTCTCACAATGCCCTCTTGGCAACGTAAGCCATCAGTCGTCTGCACAATGCACGACGGACCATAGCCAACTTCCCAATCTGCGTCTTTCAAGCAGCCATCGAAGCCCAAAGCCTATGGGTCATTCAAGACCATGCCGACTGACTATGTGCCGAGAGCTCCTCCCCCGAACCCCTTCTGTCCTCCTTCGTCTTGTGCGCCAGCTACGTCCTCTACTGAATTAGGATATTTCCTTTCTACGTCCCAAAGAATGGCTTTTTTGGCATGCGTCAAGACCAAGCTACGGATGAGCGACTAGCGCGAAAGCGCATCCCTTTTCTTCTTGCTTTAGCTTATATTTTTGCATGCTAATAAACTGACCTAGAAGCTTCTTTTAACACGCCCTTTGACTAAGGAAAAAAAACGGGCATACTAACGAACTATCTCCATATAGGCCTACCACTTGTCTTTGCTTGCTTACTTCTAAAGCAAACCAGACTGAAGAGAGTAGAGAAAGACTTTTTTATTACGTTATCCAGAATGCGATGCCCCAAGGCAAGAAAGTAGCAATCGGCTTTCAATCCTATGATTTGACTCGAATAGCTAATGTAAGATCTTCCATATGGTTCTGTAAATAAATCAACTCTGTCTTGGTAAACCCAATACCTTGTCTTTTCAGCTTTGAATCCAACAACAACCTTATAACATCATCGTGATACTGACCAACATTAGAACCCGAAGTGAAAGACTTAGCAATCCCCGACAGCTGACTGTATAAATTGTTCCAGAACTGCTCAATAGTACGAGACTTACTGGAATCAGCTCCAGTCTTACAGCTGGTGAAATGGATCAAAAGCCTGTCTTTGTCTTTCTCGGGTTTTAACCGTTCACCACGACATCTACATACATTAACCCATTAACGGAAGCCTTCTTCTCGTGTCGTGAAAGTCCTTTGCTCAAGCCAAAAAAAAGGGATCAAGGAAGTACGAGCTAGTAAGATGGTTAGACCCCCCCGGGAAGAACCCAGAGAAAGTACCTCTACAACAATATCTATTGTCCATACAAAGACTTGAGGTGACTAGCCTTAGCTAACAGCAGAGGTATTCTCTTTGCACTTGCTCCAGACTATCTTGCTTGGATCACCGCTACCTCACTCCCTATCCGATTCTTCTCCTCAGGATATTCTATCTATCGGCTTATTCTCCGACAATAGATATTCGGAGTATCCCCCTATGAGTGGATATTAGTTACAAAGGAACTAGTCTTAGGACACTTGAAGAGGCAGAATAACAAGCAGAAGCAGGCAAAAGGCTAAAAGCCAGGCTTTAGGAAAGATTCACTACGTATCACTATGAATATTCAGTATGTATTTGAAGTTCCACTAATCATTTGCGGGAAATGGGTGCTACTCAGATGCTTCGCTGACATAATATTCATTTGTCTAAAACGAACCGCTACTCGAATCCTAAACGGCGGGAAGGGATCGAAGAAGAAGTTCCATTTCCTTTTCATCTCATTAGATCCTATTCCCAACATCGAGTTGTAGTTGCTATCCTTGTATCCGTCTTCTTCCCAGTTGGAGTACTTTCATTCTGGAATACTAGTTCCTTGGGCTTGGGGATCTAGTCCCACTTCCAGCCTGTCCTCTTCTCTTTCCAGGAGATTGAGTTGGAGTTTCATTCGCCAGTTAGAGTCCTTCTGAAAAGAAGGCAGTTGGAAAGCTGGGGATCCATACAGTTGAATAGACACGAAAGCGACAGGATCAATCTTTCATAAAAAGGTCTTTTGATAGGGCAAGTTAGATCTTTTCCTGCTTATGAGTAAGGGACGGTCTCTTTTCCACCTGTGAATGTGGTGAAGGTCCTAGGATACATCTTTTTCTTTTCAACAAGCCTTGAAAGCAGTCTTCTCTTTCACTCTGATTTAGCAGATAAGCTTCAGAGTCTTGTGAACAAGGAAACTGACAATATCAACTTACTTACGATATAATAAACTCATACACTAGCTCCAGGCTTTAAAGAAGAGAAAAAAGACCTGGCTTCAAGGGCTTTAGCTTTGAGGAAAGAAAGATCCCAAGCTTATGCTGAATTGAGAGGATGTGCCTTGGTCTTCTGTGAGTTCCAGAGATTTAGATCAAGGTAGTTCAGTTCTACGAGGCTAATTCCATTCAGTCTTGCTGTGAAATAAGCTCTAGCCAACCTCTGCGGAATATAGTAAGTGTACCGCGAGTAAAGTAAGGCGGTCAAGCGCACTCAGAAAGATGACTTTTTGAAACGTTGAAGATTGAGGCACAATTGTCAAAAAAAAGCAAATGAACTATATTCTTCGATCCATGCTTTTTGTAACTTCCATGGGTTTTGCGCATTTTGTCGGATCAGAAGGAGAAGCTATAATGACCACTGGTAGAAATATCTAACTTTTTTGGATCTCTTTTTTCCCGTTCGAATCTTTTTTCTCTCTGGGTAAATAGGCAAGCGACAGGGTAAAAGACATCTTAGGAAACCATTCATTTCCAGCCTGCCTTTCCTTTCAAGGGATTTCTTCTGACCCTGGATTCAAGCAGGGTCAAAGGATGGGGCAGGGGAGTTTGAAACACAAAGCAATCAGGTATGGTGGCTGTGCACCACCTTGAAGGGCTGAGGCAATGAAATGAGTGAATCCCTACGGCTTCTTAATATCCGAGTACGGGAAGAAAGCAGTCAAAACAGCTCATAGACAAAAAGTTTCGCCAAAGCCAACCCAACTACCACCCATTCGATTACCGGGAGTCAGAACATTCGGTCAGGGCCAGCTGGCACAAACAGAAAGAGACAAAGCCCTCACTCTACTCTGGCAGCCCTTTTCCCAGCGTAGACAGAGGGAGTTGAATCGGGAGAATAGCCGAGTGTACAGGGTACGGTACGGGTCGAAGAGCGAGCTTCAAGTTCAGAGAATCAGTACTGGCATTCCTCCTCTGTTCTCTACTAAGATTGTAATAGATTCGTGCTTTCTCTTCCCCGAGGGAACGGAACTAGCACTCTCATTCCGAGCCACCTATCCAGTATGTGAGTGAGCCCGCCCTACGGATCCCCTTTGTTCCATTGGAGAGGGGTCCGCCCGCTTAGTTTCATAAGTATAAATGATTTGGGGCACAGAATCTGCCGTAGATGTTCCATTTTCTAATTTTCATTCTCATATTTCTCATCACATGAATGAGACATAACTGCTTATCATAAGAATAGTGAACTAGAAATCATATTTTGATTGGTTTGAGGATTCCGACCTTGAACTAGAAGAGGTTCTGTTTTCTTTGGACAGGCAACCCCGGAAAGAGAGATCGGGATGATGGAGACTTGAAGAAGTAGAAATAAAATAAGAAGGGTCGTTCGTAGATCAGCACAAAGCTATTGATCCAAGATGAGTAACCGAGTTCTTCTTCCTATGGTTGACACGAGAATCCCTCTCAAAGGGGATGAATCAGATTCGATCTCCGGGCTTATAACCAACCTATGAACAATGGTCTGTCTCGTCTAGTCGGTCTCCTTCTTGGCATCAAGAGTCGTCAGTAAAGGCCCTGGCATTACCATCGGGAAATCTAGGAGGACAGCTCGCCGAGCCTATGGTGGACGTCGGTTGGGTTGTCGACGATTACGACCATTCAAAGGCATTTTTCCATTAGCTGGAGTAGGAAGGGTGAAGATAGGAAAATAGAAGGGCTGACGTCGATAAGTTATTATATATAATTAAGATATAGAAGGCATTAGGAATCTGGGTGATCACGCGCTTCACGTGGTATTGAGACTGACCAAAATGACCGCTTATTTCAAACAGCCCGGACCATCGCTTTTATCGTCAACAGAGACAGCCGCTCGATAAAGGAGGAAGTCGGCTTTGGGAAAAAATCATTCCTTTGCCGGGCGCTAGTCAAACCTTTGTAGTAAAAAAGGGCAAGTAGCGAGGAGGAGCAGTTAAGGGCTTTGTGGTCGTTAACGGGAACAAATGAAGAGGAGCACCGCACCCCCCGCACTCGATTGGCTAATCAAAGTCAAAGCGGCTAGCTTATTTTGTTTTGAATGGGTCACCAATAGAACCGTCGGTTCTTGAGAATCGAACATCGGGACCACCTTTCAAGTTACCCGGTCTGGTTCCAAACCTGCCGTTCATTCAACACTGCTACAACCGGAGCACGCATTTGTCGACCGGCAGAAGTGCTTTTTAAGTTTGTTATGGGTTCCAACCAAAGGCCCCCATGGACTTGGTAGCAGACGGTTCGGACGATGGTTGTGTCCTGAACCCAGTCAGCGGTACATCTCCTATCTCCTAGAGAAGCGGCTGAACAGCTGCGAGCCATTAGTTTCCTGGAGAACGGCGGTACCATGGGCAGGTTGCTGATACTCAGGAGAAAACGCAGAGGCAACAGAAGCAAAGGCACGACCGAGACGGAACCGCCGATCATAAGTTCCAGGTGGGAGATCTACTGTGGTTAAAGTTGCCTAAGGAAGGGGGGTACCAACCGCAAGCTTAAACCATTGCGGGACCATTCACTCTGCAAGAGAAGGAAGGGGAGAATGCGTTCAAACTAGAACTGCCCGCCACCCACCCCGTCTTCAATGTTGATCAGCTGAGATTGAAAGAGCCCTCCATCTTGGATGAGGCGGCTGAACCTGAGGTTGAGTTGGAGATCGACGACCTCATTCCTGATCGACAGCCGGTGTTAACCGAAGACCGGCCAAAAGAGAGCCCGAAGAAGAGGGAAAAAGCTCTCTCTACAGAGTAGGGTGGGAAATGTTCTCGCCACAGAAGCCAAGTGGTTCACGGCTGAACAGGTACGGAAGGAGAGAGAATTGCTTTTGTTGAAGAAGCTTAAAAAGAAGCTCTTGCTCATGAATCCCTTTCCGGTGCAGATGAAGAAATATGCTGTTTAGCTTGGGACTAGGGCTTGTGATCCTTCTCTTAACGGTAGAACAAAAATAACAAAGGAGCTCTCCTATCCTAAGCAAGCAGCGGAGTCGTAGACCATTGCTTTAATGAAAGACGGGATGGGTTCCTTCTGATCCTAAGCTGTGAACTCATGGTCAAATTCCGAGGTGGGCTTTCCCTTCTCTATGGTAGCATGGTCTTCTCCTAGGGTTTCTCTTGGTGAAGGAAGGGCTACTGGAAGCCTAGAAGGAAAAGAAGTCTGGGCTGGGGAACGAAGTGACTTCCGGATCCGCATTAACTTATTAATTAAGGAGTTTTCCCGACTCTCGGCTCCTCTTGCCTTTGTTCCCGTGCCCTGGTGGAGTCCCTAGAACCTTAAACTTAAGGAGCATTCGACTGAGATTAGATTAGTGGGTAGCACTTGTTGAATTGAATAAGATGTTCTTGCTCAGAATGAGGGAAGGTGGGATCCTATCTTTAGGAAAAGAAAGGCCTAACGAAAGCTAGCACTCTTTTCAAGCCTATAGCCTATATATGAATTCTTCTCCATCCATATGGGAGTTCCCCGCCAGCCTGTGGGAGTGCCACTATCAATAGGAAACAGACTTCTTTCTTATTCTATCAAACAAGCAATTAAATACCTGAGGATATATCATATTTTACATTATTAATCTAGCATTGGACTCTTACCTGGACTAAGAACACTTCTAGTTCTAACAATACGTTCCATAACGAGCTAAACGTGCTACCAAATGAAATGGTCGAAGGTCTTTTCAGTTCTCCTTCCAATTGCTGCAGTACTAAGGCCAGTTCTTACAGTTGGAGTCCTATCCTAATAGAATCCCTTACCAGCCGAGCTTCCCACTATAATAAGCGAGTTGGAGAAAAAAGGTAAACCTATCCAATAGCAGTCCTATGGTAAGCAAGCTCAGGTTCAGTATACATAGGATATGCTTTTTCCTATCTCTGCTCTGGTTCAGAACCCTATAACTAACTAGGATTCCCTGGTAGAGCCATAGATAAAGATTCTTTTGATGTCTTCTCCGCTTGAGAGGGAAAGACGGCTGCTCTGTGAACAACCCTAGTTGCTGGTCCTGTTCCTGCTGCTAACTGCCACCTCTGCTCCAATACATAAAGCAGCTGAAGCTATTGATTGTAGCAGCTCCGTCCCATTCATCACTGCTTTATGTGAAAAAGAAAAGAGCTGCTCCTCTCCGATCTAAGCCCTCTCTCTAGTCAGAAATAGCGTAAGTAAGTGAATCAGGATAGATCGACAGGCCAGCAAAGGCCTTCTACCGCAGCGGGCCCACAGGCCTATGCCAATCTCTTAGGGCAGGTTCTCTTTCATCCGTCTTTCCTAGGTGCGCATCTCCATCTACTAAAAGTAAGGGTGGTTACCATAGATAGATTGGGTCATTCGTAACCGATGCTTTAGCATCAACTACAGCTCTTTCATAAACTACAGCAATATCCGATGTAGCACATTCTCCCTCTTTCGCATATCCGATGCTTTGCAAGCAACCTTGGTGTCAGCATCGTCACTTGTCCTAGAACAACCCTGCCTATTCAAAAGAAGTACCTCACCTCACTTACGAAGAAGTAGTGGGAGCTGGGCTCTCGATTCAGTTGGATAGCCAGTCTACCTAGGTAAGAGTGACGTCGACCGGGTATCCGAGAGGGGCACAATGCAGGCTGGAGATCATCTGGTAAGGAGAATCCCCAGGCTTTAGATAGTTTAGAGGGACTAGGCAATGAGCCCGGATAATCGAATGGAACTCTTCTTTCAGAACCTTTCTAAGGTCATATATGAATAAAGGTTCTATATAAACGATCTGACAGGACTCAATGGAGTTGCTTTTAAAGCGAGCGAGTAGTCTTTGCCAAAGTTAGGGGCTTAGATATCAATTTAACAATGAGAGAAGTGTCAGAGTTCGAGAAGGTAATGGAGTGAAGTACGTAGCCCTTAGGAAAGTGCACGAGAAAAGGAAAAAGAGTTGTGAGTTTGACTTTCTCTTTTACCACAATAAGCCGTGTAGTTACCGGATCGGGACAAAGAGTCGGAGATAAACAGAGTCAGGTCGATGAACAGAGCCGATATCGACACCGAAATAGATCACTGTCTTTGACGCTTCTAGGCAATATGCCATCGATTACCTCAAAACTACTTTGAAATTCAGCATGACATAGGTACCTACTTCCAATCTTCCTTGAGAGCTGGGATAAGTACGGAATTTCACTCCGGTGGAATCGCTTCTATCCTTAGCCCGGTACCGAGGGAGGGCTTTCCGAGACCAATGCTATCAAGAAGTCACTAGACTGACTATTATTGCATCGAGAAAGAGTGAAAAGATCTCCCCTCAATAACTTATGTTATTCTTCTTCTTTTTTGCCGCTAGCCCTCCCTCTCTTTCAACGCTTGGCCACTCGATTGCTATTGTCGCCTTGGAGCCCGCCCTTGGCTGGTTTCACCCCTTCTCTAGTAGCCTTGCCTGCAACCTTGATAAATTCTTGTGTTACTTATGAATGAAAGGAAATTCCTTGCTTTAGAAAAGAGAAGAGCGCCAACGGCAACAGCTAATTCATCTAAATCAATGGCACGTGGGACAGGTGAGGGAAGGGCGGGATGAAGCAAGCAGCCAATCCCTTGCTGGGCTGGTTAAAAATTGCAGCATCAGTATTCATCTTATAAACACCATGGGGTGGGGCCTGCCAACCTATAGGTGTTTGCACTATTTTTAGCTTCTCCTTCTTATACTCTTCGAAGAAGCTGATTGCTTTGTTCACCACATCCACAGGATAGTTCTGTATGTCCTGGAACAGCAGCAAATTTATATCACTCCATAAAGCCCATGCAACTACTAGCATAAGTTCCAGCTGCTCTTCATCAAGACACTTCCCCATCTCCTTCACCCAATCTGAGAAGTTGAGAGCCTGCATCTGTTGAGTATGAAGGGCTAATGGGCAGAGTAGCCAAATGCCAGATGCCCAGGGGCAGCCCTTTAAAACATGAATGGTAGATTCAGGCTCCATTCCACATCTGTCACAAAGCAGGTCAACCTCCACCTTTCTTTTCCCATTTAACTCGTCTTGCATAAAAAAAAACCACCTAAATCCACATCTAAAAGGGAGCCCGCGAGAAAAATGCCTCCTCTATGAGATCTCGGTGCTACTGCCCAGCCCCACCTTCATTTTTTTCGAATTACGACTACTCGACTTTTTTTTCCTAAGCTAAGGGGAGGAGCTCTTCTTGCGTAGTATACCTTTTACCATCAATTTCAGGCTCGTATTAATAACCAGTATAACCCCGGACCTTTTGAGCAAGCGCTATGGAGATAGCGAATGCTAGCGTTAGCCCAGCCATCCACATTGCAAGAGCTCTGGGTGGGTGTTCTTTCCATTGAAGCTTCACTGGCCACCTCCCTGGCTTGCTCACTGAGGTGGTCTACTAGCTGCCTGACTTCTGCGGAATAACTTGCCGGTTCCCCGATTTGCGTTGCCTCCGCCAGCTGCTGTAACTCAGGGATGCTTGGGGGTGTCTGTGCTAGACAGTCCCACC